>NC_053435.1:16956677-17256677 GCF_007990345.1 Gossypium hirsutum | reverse complement strand
ATCAAATATATGTAATTTAACTATTTTCATTTTACCAAATCAAAATCACATTAACCACAAACCTTTCTCATGTCTCAAAACATGATCAAATACCATCTTATTGAACTTTCTCAATCTAATACTTGAGTAGGTTCTATACGTACCTATATTACCTTATACTAACCTCTTTCTCAACCACGTCATTTATTTTACCCATTGAACCATTTGGAATAGAAATCGATACTCAAAGATCACAATCGATAAGTACTTATACCATGGCCCGTAGCCAAATCAAGGTAACTCCTCTCTGAATACCTATACCATGGCCCGTAGCCAAATCAAGGTATTATTTGCACCCGAAGTGCTGATATCATGGCCCGAAGCTAATACATTAACCTAATGACATGTCACTAGCATCCTACACTATTCCTACGGTTTCAACCGGGAGTTTCACTTATAGATTTCATCGTCGAACACATCCGTATAGTCGTATTCACCATTCAAACATTATCCGTAATATCATAATCACATTTTATGCAATACCAAAGCATATAACATACATTTATAATGAAATTACCACATACAAACTTACCTCGTACTCGGAATTGACGAATTGGATCGATTACTCGATAACTTTTGATTTCCCCCGATCTAAATCTGAATTCTTTCTTTCTTGATCTATATGTATTCAAAATTAACCCATTTAGTCAACTACTCATTCAATTTAATCCTTAAACACATATTTGGGCATTTTTACACTTTAGCCCTAAACTTTCACATTTCTTACAATTTAGTCCCTATTTCACAAATACACAAAATTCATGAAATTTCTTTAAACCCAAGACTAGCCGAATTTCATATAGGTCCCTAGTAGCCCATATTTTTCTTTTATTTCACATTTCAACCCTTCAGTTTACAAATTTCACAATTTAATCCATAATATGCATTTTTACCAAAAATCACTTTACAAAACATGATAATCTATCATTTATCTTTCATTTTTCATCATCATCTATCACAAAGCTCAAGCATTCATCAATCGCACTTCACAAAATCATCAAAAAATTCAAAAATTAAGACATGGGCTAGCAGTACTCAAAGCATCGATCACAAAAATATAGAAATCATAAAATATGGATCAAAACCATACCTTAATCAAGCTTAACAATGGCCGAACCCTAAAAACATGAAGATGGCTTCTTCCTTCTTCAATTTTCGATGAAAAAAGATGATAAATGGCCACCATTATGTTTTGTTTTAACTTATTATACATTAATTCCATAATTACCAAAATAACCTTTAAAATAGACATTAAAATTCACTTAATAAATGACCACTTATGTCAAATTCCACTATCAATGATTTAATATCAACATAAGGACCTTTTTATTTAATAAGCCATAAAAATTAGACACCTTTATCATATAGAATGCAATTTTTGCATTTTACGCGATTTAGTCCTTTCGTCAAATTAAGCACTCAAACTCTAAAATTATTTCAAGAAATTTTCACACATATATAATCACATGCTATAAAATTCAAAAATAATATTAAAATAATTTTCTAACATCGAATTTGTGGTTCCAAAATAACTGTTCTGATTTAAGCTAAAATCGGGCTGTTACAGTATATTCCTATTCTAGCTGCAAATTAAAATTTTTATCGACGCTACTAAATTTAATCCCAATCTATTCAGTCAAGATCTAAATCTTAATTTTTTTCAAAGAAAAATCAAGATTATCAGATTAATACAACTTGGTGCCCAAACAAGCAGATTAAATAAGCATGGCACTAAATAAATAAATTAACTAAAAATAAGATCCATCATCATTCCAAGAAAAGAGAGTTTAGTTCATGTTGATTTGAGAAAACATCACAAGAGGAAATTCAAAACAAACTTTCATTGAGAAAAAATTAAAAAGAAATAATCTAGAGAGAAAAATAATTAACAAACTAATGTCGAGCACTCTGGATCTCCTTTTCTTCTCGTCTTTGTAAGCTTGAAGTTTTCCTTAGTATGAGAGAATTGTTCCTTAGCCTCCGAGATGATTCTTTACCCTTTCCCCCATTTTCCTCTTAAATTATAAACCTTATTTTTAGGGTTTTAATCGTTCCACTCGACTGGACGCAGAATTACGACGGTACAGACTACTTGTTGTTTGGAAATTTTGAATTGAAGATTGTGCTCCACCACCCTAAAACCTAGTAGAGTGGAAACTTATCTTTACTACTTTTTACTTTATACTCCAAGCCTTCCATAATTCATTCGAAACCTACACTATAGAGAGGAAAATAAAAAGTAAATCTGAACTATCTCGAAAAATGATAAAGATCAAATAAAATATAATTAAGATGAAAAAAAATAAAATGTAATAAAACTAACCTAAATGTGAAAAATGTTATAAAAACTATACTAACATAACTCTAAATATGAGAGTTATCTCATCCTAAAACTTAAGTTTTTTGCTAGTTCCTAGGAAAAGAAAAAGGAAATAAAAATAAAAATCTAACCAACTCAAAATTTAAACCCACTAATTTTGCATGTTCTAAAAAAATTCCTCAGTGTCTCAAATCAAAATCTTGTTAAAACAATCTATGAATTCTAAGTTATTCCTTACAATTGAAGCCCAATATGTTATGAATATTTTGAATCTAGCAGTTAAAACAAAGAAGATTACAGTGAGGTAAAAATTTGTCACACCCCAAAAGCGGCGAATCCAAAAAGGTAAGTGATGTATGTATGTAAACTGTTTTGGCGCACTATGTAACAGCCCGTTTTTAGTCAAATGTGGAACAGTGGTTCCAGAACCACAAATATGAAGTTAAAATAATCATTTTAGTATTATTTTAATGTTTACAGCATGATATTATGTTTGTGTGAAAATTTTGTTAAGCAATTTTATTGTTTGGTTAGTCAATTTGATAAAAAGGACTAAATCGCGTAAAGTGCAAAAGTGGAGTTCTATTAGCTAAAAGTATCTAATAGCTATAGAACCTTAAATTAAAGTTCCTTATGTTTTAATTAGACCACTAAAAGTATAAGTGGACATTATGGGCATAGAATGGATGATTTAAATGGTTATTTATTAAGGTTATATTTGTAATTTGGTAATTTAACTTAAAATAAATAAAACAAAACCAAATTTAGAGCTTTATTATCATCTTCATCCACCAAAAATTAAAATAAGAAGAAGCTAATTTGGTGTTTAACATTCGGCAACCCTAAATTCTTCAATTAGGTATGTATTTTGACTTGATTTTTAATGATTTCTATGTTTTTAAGATCGTTGCTTCGTATTCTAGCTAGCCTGTACCTTAGATTTTGAAATTGTTAAAAATTTATAATGTTGCCATTGTTGAATGCTTGAGTAATTTGATGATTTATGATAGGTCTGAAAGGTTTAATATTAGATTAATAGCTTTTGTAAAGTGATTTTTGACAAAAATGTCAAAAAAGGGATTAAATTTAGAAAATGTGAAAGGTGATGGTTAAAAGTGTGAATAAATTGAAAATACGGGCTACTACTAACATGTATTAAATTTGGTTAAGCATGGGTTTGTACTAAATTGCATGAATTTGCAATTTTATGTGAAAATGACTAAATTGTGAAAATGTGAAACAATAGGGGCAAATGTGTAAATTTCCAAATTGTAAATTATAGGCTAAATTGAATAGACCAAATGCTGAATGTGCTAAATATGATAATATTTAGATCAAGATAAGCCGAGATTGGGATTAGATCGGGGAAAAAGAAAAGTGGATGAACAGTCGATAATTTTCATCCGAGCAACTCGAGGTAAGTTCGTATGTGATAAGCATTATTACAATTATATTTTAAATGTTTTGATGTTGCATAAATTGTGTATATGAGATTATAGTCATGTTTGACGGTGATTTGGATATATATACAGGTGACACTTAGTGTACGATTCGAGATAGCTTCGGCTATATATGGCACTTAGTGTGCGATTCAAAATAGCTTCGGCTATATGTGACACTTAGTGTGCTAGATTAAAATAGCTTAGACTATGAAAGGCATTAAGTATGCGAGATTAAAATAGTTTGGCTATATTTTGGTACTTAGTGTGTGAGAATTCGAGTATTCAACAATTTTCGATATGAGTTTGTTATGGATTGGTATAGGTATGTACGAAATACTATTCGAATATTGAAATTATTTAGTTGATAAATTCTTTGGTAAGTTATGTGAATGAGGTATTGATAGTTTTGAGGCTTAATTGAATTGTTATTCATTAATTTCAAACATTTGATTGGTAAACAATTGATGAGATTTGCTTATCGTTTTTCATATGAACTTACTAAGCTGTATAGCTTACATTATTTATTTTGTTATGTTTCATGGAGATTCAAAGCTAGCTCAGGTTCGTGGATCATCGGAGGCTCCGTCACGCTATATACTATCATTTTGGTACTTTTGAGCTTTTGGTTTGGTCATATGGCATGTATAGGATTATGGTTGTTTTTGATATGTATTTTGGTAGTGATTTTTGACATTTGAAATGGCTTGTGAATGGTCATGTTTTGGTTGTATATATAGCCATGAGACTTGGCTTAATTTGGTGTATTTGGTTATGTGCATATATGTGCATATATGGTTGATAGTTGAGTTCATGAATGGATGTGTGAATGACTTGTATTATGAGGTTAGTGGAATTGGTATCGTGCTTGTGAATTGGTGCAAAATAATGCATGTTAGGTAAAGGTTTAACTAGTTGATTTGTATATGTATTTTGGTATGTTTTGATAGAGTAAGATTTGAAGTTATAAACATGTTGGAATATTGGTATTGGATATGGTATGAATTAGTATTGATTGTGGCTAAGTTGGATGTTTATTTAGGCTTTGAATTGGTGCCATTTTTGGTTGTGTAGGTATATATAAATTTGGGTGGCAAATTGGGTTGGTAAATAGCCTATTTTTGTCCATAAAAGCCAGAGACACGGGCGTGTGTCTCAGTTGTGTATGACACACGATCATGTTGCACGACCGTGTGTCCCCTTGTGTTGAAATTAAAATCAAGTCAGTATGCTCCACACGGCCTCACACACGGGTATGCGACTTGGCCGTATGGTATAAGTTAGTATACCCTACAAGTTTGGCACGGCCTAGCACACGGCCTGGCACACGGGTGTGTGTGGCCATTTTTAGGGCACACGGGCTAGCCACACAGGCGTGTGTGCTGGCCGTGTGACCCAAGTCAGAGAGTTACACTAGGTAGGACACGGGTTGGGACACGGCCATGTGCTCCTATTTCGAATGTCGACACGGCCTGTGACATGAGCGTGTCTAGTGGCCGTGTGAGACACATGGCCTTGTCACACGGGCGTGTGTCCCCTGTTTTGAGAAAAAATTTCTAAGTTCACCAAAATTTGTTAAGTTTTCAGTTTAGTCCAAAATCACTCTCAAAGTATGTTTAAGGCCTCGTAAGCTCGCATTAGAGACAATTTGATTGAGTTTGGTTGATGAATGTGAAATAATGTTATGTATGCTAAATGGTTGTTTAATTGTTTTGTAAATTCGAAAATACTCCATAACCCTATTCCAGCGTTGAATACGGGTGAGGGGTGTTACACACTATGGTAGTATAATCCGCCACCCTGCTGAGTTGCTAGTGAGATATAGTATTGGTGTATTCTAGAATTAAATTATTCACCCATTACCGGTATCTAAGGATTTAATTATAGGACGTCTTCAAATGAAGAAAGAATACGCTAAAGAAAGAGTATGACTAAGGAAGAGTATGCCCCAGAGTTTTAGCTGAGCATGAAGAGCTTACCAAGTGTATGAGAAAACTTTGGGAGACTTAATTGCCTTTAAGACCACACCATACGGAAGTCACCACCAAGGTATAGTACACTCGATTTACATGAACACTATTCAAATTGGTTCTTGTAACAGGATTAGTTGGGAGTTAATTGGATTGATTTAACCTTTCAATTGGATTGATTTGACCTTCTTCATGACTGGTTAAATAGTAGCGTAAATCTTAACTGGATTTTCTTTTACTACCCTTGGATTTGGTAGGGAAATCAGAGGGACCAGGAGTATATAAAGTGAAAGAAGAGGAACATTTCAGATGGTTTTTCTTTCTTCTCAACTTTCAGGTTCTTTTTAACCTAAACGTTCTCTTCTTCTTTGTTAAGATAGAGCTAATACCTCGTTTAATCAGTAGATGATTCAACCTTCTAGTAAGTCTTATAGCCTTGTATGTTACAATTGTTGATGAGTAAGGATGTTAAAAGGTGTAAGAATAGTAGGGCGTAAGTGAAAGACCCTGCATGAGGGTCGCATATAGTTGAAACGTTAGTAAACTATCTATAAATGTAGATTCTAATGGAAATTCCATGATCTTGTAAGTAGTTTCTGCTGATGGATTGAGAAGGATAATCAAAATAGAAGCTTTATATCAAGGTAAAGGTATGTGTCTGGTGAGTCTCTAGACTTGACTTTTGCACGATATTTTATGATGATTACTTGTACGATCGATGTTAACATGGATGCACATATCTTCTTGAGGAGTTGTTGTATGTATGTATGGGTGTGTGTTTTCTCTGTGAAGCTTTTGTATTTATGTATTGAAGTGTACAATATGCTGCATGAAAATAATGATGTGTGGTAAACATGTATGGGAAGTATGATTCCATTAAGGGTATGAGTGAAATATATGTAAATGTGTCTATATTGTTATTTAAGTGATGCATGAAATATTGTGGTTGGTGATAAGAGGTTTTGGGTAGAGTGTTGGGAAAATATGTGATGTGGTAATGGACCCTGCGATGGAGCTTTGGTGATGTCCTCGGGATAATAAATACGAAGGCCAATATGGCGAGACTATAGTTCGTCAGGATTGTAAACATGAGGTCCGCCGGGACAGTAAGCATGAGAAAAGGCCAGTATGGCAAGCATATGGGAATACCATGGCCATGATACATTCTACAAATAGCCGATGAGTCGTATTTATCTACTAGGATTTATGCGTGTCCTAGGGCAATGATGGGTAAACCTCAGACGATACTGAGTTTAGGCAAATCCATATCGCCAAACACGATAGTTTTGTAACACCCTCTACCCGACCCGAATCTCCAGATTCAGATATCGAATGTTACAATGCAAAAACACTTAATAGAAATTTATACATCTAGCGTAATCTATTTTAAAGCATACTTCTTATTTCTTTTGAACTATTATTTAACATAAAAGAGGATAATTAATAATTACATTAAATCTTTGAGCGTAAAATGTTACAACATAAAAATTTATTAAAAAAAGACTTTTATGGTGCAGTGTACTATGCTCCATACTCCTAATATGTCCTCTGTATGCATAATATCCCAACTTGCTATAACCCTGGCGCACTCTTGGCTTGGTCCCTTTTGGCATACTCACTTTTATAATAGAACCTGAAACATAAACCAAAATTTTGTAAGTTCAAGCGAACTTAGTGAGTTTTAACCCAATTTACCTTGAAACATTTCTGGTTGATTTCCTCGTCTTGAAGATTTTTGATTTCATCTCTTTCTCTTGTGGATGCTTTCCAAATATCGGACACATATATATACACATCAAATTACATACTTGACCAATTTACTTACAAATCACTCTTTGGCTGATTCCAGATTTCACCAATCAATATATATCTCATTTCCTTCTTAGAGAGATAAATGAACCTTTTAAAAAGATACCATATAGAACTTACTTTTGACGGTTTCTTACACAAACAAATGTTCACTATGTAATAGCCCGTTTTTAGTCAAATCGGAACAATTATTTTGGAACCACAAGTTTGAGGTCAAAAGATTTATTTTATTATTATTCTAATGTTTACAACATGATTGAATGATTGTGTGAAAGTTTCGTTTAGAAGTTTTATCGTTTGACTAGTTAATTCGATAAAAAGGACTGGATCGCGTAAAGTGCAAAAGTGATGTTCTATTAGCTAAAGGTGTCTAATAGTTGTAGAACATTAAAATAAAGGTCCTTATGTGGATATTAGCCCATTTATAACATAATGGATGATAGTGGCATGGCATTCGGTGTAATTATTGAATATTTATAAGGTTAATAATTTGTAAATAATGTTAAATTAAATAAAAAACACAAATTTTGAATCCATTCATCTTTCTTAGTCGAAATAAGCAAGAAGAGAAGCTAATTCTAGGGATTGAATTTTGGCAAGTTAATTCCCTTTAATTAGGTATGCATTTTTAACCCCTTTTTAATGATTTCTATGTTTTTGAGGTCGTTGCAACTAGGTCTAGCTAGCCCAAAGACTATTTTGCAAAACTGTTAAAGATTTTAAATGTTTCTATTGATGAATAAGCATGAGTTTTGAAGTTTCTTGATAGATTATGAATGCTTGTTGATATATATACAAGTTTTGTTAAGTGATTTTTAGTGAAAATGCAAATTAGGGATTAAATTGTGAAATGTGGATTTTTTTGGTTTAAATGTGAAGTAAATGAAAAATATTGGCTGCTAGGGGCATAATAGTAATTCGGCTAGCTTGGGTTGGGGTTAAATTGCATGAATTTGTGTTTTTATGGAATAAGGACTAAATTGTAAAATATGTGAAACATTAGGGAAAAAAGTGTAAAAATGCCTTAAAGTGAATTTTGGACTAAATTGAATAGAGAGGTGGTTAAATAAGTTAATTTTGATTATATTTAGATCAAGAAAGGTGAAATACAAAATTAGATCGGGGAAAGAACAAAGTTACAGAATAGTTGACCCGTGTTGTCGTTTTTACATCCGAGGTAAGTTAGTATATTATAAGTTTTAATAATAATATGTATTTCATATGCTTTGATATTGCGTAAATTGTGAATACGAGACTATGGATATGATCGATAGTGATTCGACGAATTCGACATTCGAAATTCCGGTTGAACCTTAGGAATAGTTTAGGATACTATTGACATGTCATTAAGGGATACGTTGAGTTGGCTTCGGGCCATGATATTAGCACTTCAGGTGCGAGTTATACCGATTTGGCTTCGGGCCATAAATATCGGCTAATTTGGCTTCGGGCCATGATATGAGTATTTCGGATATAAGCTACATTGATTTGGCTTTAGGCCATGGTGTAGGTACTTAGTGTGCGAGATTCTTGAGTATCCAATTCTATTCCGAATGGTTCAACGGGTAAACAAAATATGTGATTGAGTATGAGAATGATATGAGATGGTACAAGTACGTGCGTGACATGTATAAGTTTTGGTTCAAAGAAACTTGTGAAGAATGTGATAAATATCATAATTGAGTATATGAAAGGTTTGTTATCTAATAAATGCTAAATGATGATATATTCAAATTGTTGAATTATAATCTTGAGATTGAACTGAGTTTATTTTATACGAGCTTACTAAGCTTTATAGCTTACTTTGTTTATTTTTTCGTGTTTTATAGTGTTATTAAGCTAGCTCGAATTTCGCGGATCGTCGGAGATCACTTCACACTATCCATTTATCACTTGGTACCTATGAACTTTGGTATTTTAAGTATATGGTATACATAGGGATTTGGTCTTTTTGGTATATGTATTTTGGCCATTTGTGTTGGTTTATTTTGTCTATGATGGTGATGTATATATATGTGTTAGTGCTCTTTATTGATGAGTTCATAATTGCTTGTGATAGGTAATATGGTCGTTAAATGGTTGATATTAGATATGAATTGTGCTTGTGAATTGGTGCAAAATGATGTATGTTTGGGAAAGGTTTAGTTAGTTGATTTGTATATGTGTATTTAGTATGTTTTGAATGAGTAAAGCATGAGTTTATAGGCATGTTGGGTTCTAGTATTGGAAATGGTATGATTTAGCCTTGATTGTGGTTAAGTTAGATGTTCATTTATGCTATGAATTTGCACCATTTGGTTTGTGTATGTACATGAAAATTTAGGGGGCAAATTGGCTTGGTAAATAGTTTATTTTTGTCCACACGGGCAGAGACATGGGTGTGTGTCTCAGTTGTGTGTGATACACGGTTAGATTACACGGTCGTGTGTCCCTTGGTGTGAAATTAGAAATCAAGTCAGTATGCTCCACACAGCCTCAAACACGGGCGTGTGACATGGCCGTGCGACATAATATACCCTACAGATTTAGCACAGCCTAGCACACTGCCTGGCGCACAGGCTAGCCACACGGGCGTGTGTGTTGGCTGTGTAACCCAAGTCAGAGAGTTACACGGGGTCAGACACGGGCTGGGACATGGCCATGTGATCCCATTTCGAATGTCCACACGACCTGTGACACGTGCGTGTCTTTGGCCATGTGAGACACATGGCCGGGCCACACGGGCGTGTGTCCCCTATTTATAAGAAATTTTTTTAAGTTTTGTAAAAAAAATTTAAGTTATCGATTTAGTCCCAAACCATCCTCAAAGTATGTTTTGGGCCTCGTAGGCTCGTACTAGGGATAATGTGATTGTATTTGATTGGAATTACATTTGGTTGATGATTTTTGATTCAAATTGGATGGTTGTTTATTTTATAAGTCTGGTAATACTCCATAACCCTTTTTTAGCGTTGAATGAGGGTGAGGGGTGTTACATTTATTGGTATCAGAGCTACTGTGTAGTTGATTTTAGGATTAACGTAATGTATGTGAAAGTCTAGCTATACATGCCGTATATAAATTGTGATAGTGTGATGACTCCTGACATTTTTAAAATGTATTTTCATTTAGTAAATGGATCCCAATCAAGTTGTAGCTGATGAGGTTGAAAGTACTGCACCAGCTCTTGCTCAAGGGATAGTGCCATTTAGATGTAGACTCTTATCGGGTAGCCAGAGAGGAGAGGCTAAATAAGCCTTCTTCCAAATGATGAACGAATGGTTCACAGAGTTTGTTCGAACGAACCCAGCTACTCAACAACCTCCACCCCCTCCTATTCCTCAACCGGTTCCCATAGCTCATTAGGATTTGGAACCTTTACGTATGAGTAGGCCACTTGTTGATAAAATTTGAAAGTATGAGATTGAAAAGTTTAGAGCTATAGTTGATGTTGATCCTTAGAGAGCTGAGTTTTGGCTTGAGAATACAATTTGAGTTTTTGATGAACTGTCTTTTACACCAGCGGAATGTGTTAAAGCTGCTGTGTCACTTCTAAGGGATACTGTGTATCAGTGGTGGAATACATTAATATTGATGGTGTCGAGAGAGAGAGTCACCTAGAGTGATTTCGTTGATGTCGGCTCAGAGATATGTGAGAAAAGGTTATGGTGCGTACCTACCATATGGTTTAGAGACCAAAGTGTCTGAAATGAAGATTGAATCGGTAGCTGTAGTTTGTGAATATCAGATGTATTTTCAGAAGAATTGCCTGGGTTGCCACCCGTTAAAGAGGTTGAGTTTGTTATTGAACTGGTGCCAGGAACGTCGTTGATATCTATAGCTCCTTACAGAATGGATCTGACAGAATTAAAGGAGTTGAAATCTCAGTTGCAAGAGTTGACGGTTTCGCACGATCGAGTTTTTCGCCCTAGGGTGCACCAGTATTGTTTGTAAAGAAGAAAGATGGGTTAATGAGAATGTGTATTGACTATCGACAGTTCAACAAGGTTACAATAAAGAATAAGTATCCGTTGCCGAGAATAGATGATTTATTTGATCAGCTGAAAGGGGCAACAATGTTCTTGAAGATAGATTTGAGATCTAACTATTATCAGTTACGAGTTAAAGATATACAGTTGTGTCGAAAACTGCGTTCAGAATGAGGTACGGACATTATGAATTTCTTGTTATGCTTTTTGGATTAACTAATGCTCCTGCAGTCTGTATGGATTTGATGAACTGGATTTTTAAATCCTATTTAGACAGATTCGTTGTTGTGTTTATTGATGACATTCTGATTTATTATCGAGATGAGTTTGAGCATACCGAGCATTTGAGAATAGTGTTGCAAACCTTGAGCGATAAGCAGTTGTATGCTAAATTCAGTAAATGTGAGTTTTGGCTCAGGTAAGTCGGATTTTTGGGGTACATTGTTTCAGCGGAAGGTATAAGAGTTGATCCAAGTAAGATTTCAGTAATTATTGATTGTAAACCACTGAGAAATGTATCTGAAGTTAGAAGTTTTTTAGTATTTGCTGGTTATTACCGACATTTTGTAAAAGGGGTCTCAATGATTGCTACACCTATGACTAGATTATTACAGAAAGATGTGAAATTTGAGTGGTCTGAGAAATGTCAATAGAGTTTCGAGTAGTTGAAAGCGTTATTAACTGAGGCACCTATTTTGGTTCAACCTGAGTTGGGTAAAGAATTTGTGGTTTACAGCGACGCGTCATTGAATGGTTTGGGTTGCATTTTGATGCAAGAAGGAAAAGTTATAGCTTATGCCTTTAGAAAGTTGAAGCCACATGAAAAGAATTATCCGACGCATGATTGAGAGTTGGAAGCTATTGTTTTTGCATTAAAAAATTTGGTGACATCATTTGTACAGTGAAAAGTGCCACATCTTTACCGATCACAAAAGTTTAAAGTACTTAATGACTCAGAATGATCTAAACTTGCGACAATGAAGATGGCTCGAGCTATTGAAAGATTACGAGTTAGTAATTGATTATCATCTGGGGAAAACGAATGTAGTTGCAGATGCTTTAAGTATAAAATCTCTATTTGCTTTGAGAGCAATGATTACTCAACTAAGCTTGTCTGATGATGGTTCAATATTAGCAGACGTTAAAGCTAAACCGGTTTTTCTTCAACAAATTTATGATACCGAGTTACAAGCTAAAAGAATGCAATGTGAGTCGATTAGTGATTCAGATTATCAGATCGGAGCCAATGATTTTTTAATGTTCCAAAACAAAATCTGTGTACCAAAGAATGTCGAGCTTATTCAGAAAATTTTATACGAAGCACATAGTGGTTGTTTATCTATTCATCCAGGGAGTACCAAAATGTATAATGATTTGTAACAATTGTATTGGTGGTCAGGTATGAAACGAGACATTTTAGAAATCATATCGAGATGTTTAGTGTGTTAACGAGTTAAAGCCAAACACCAAGTGCCTTCGGGATTACTACAGGTAGTGATGATACCAAAATGAAAATGGGATAGAATGACGATGGATTTTGTATCAGGTTTGCCTCTGTCTCGGAAAAAGAAAGATGCTATCTGGGTTGTCATAAATCGACTGACGAAATCAGCACATTTCATCCTGGTACGTACAGATTATTCACTTGATAAATTAGTTGAATTGTACATATTGGAGGTTGTTAGATTGCACAGGGTGCCAGTTTTGATTTTTTCGGATAGAGATCCGAGGTTCACGTCGAGATTTGGGAAGAAATTGCAAGAAGCTTTGGGTACGAGATTGAGTTTTAGTACCGCATTTCATCCGTAAGCTGGCGATCAGTCTGAAAGAGTAATTAAGATTCTTGAAGATATGCTTTGTTGTTGCATGTTGGAGTTTGAAGGCAACTGGAAAAGATTTTTGCTGTTGGTTGAATTTGCATTTAATAATAGCTTTCAATCAAGTATAAATATGGCACCGTATGAAGCTTTGTATGGTCGTAAATGCCGAAGTCCATTGTATTAGACCGATTTGAGTGAGAAAAAGATTCATGGGGTTGATTTGATCCGAGAGACTGAAGAAAAAGTGAAAGTAAATCGAGACAGTCTAAAAGTAGTGCCAGATCAACAGAAATCATACGTAGATTTGAAATGGAAAGACATTGACTTTCAAATCGGTGATAAAGTATTTTTGAAAGTATCTTCGTGGAAAAATTGCAAAGGAAAATTGAGTTCGTGTTTCATTGGACTGTATGAGATTGTTGAACGAATAGGGCCAGTGGCATATCGACTAGAATTACTATCAGAACTAGAAAAGAACCATAATGTTTTTCATGTATCGATGTTGTGTCGATATAGATCTGACCCATCACATGTGATTTCTTCGTTAGAGATTGAAATTCAACTTGATATGACGTACAACAAAGAACCAATTCAAATTTTAGCTCGAGAGGTTAAAGAATTGAGAAATAAATGCACAACTTTAGTGAAACCATTATGGCATCATCACAGGATTGAAGAGGCTATGTGGGAACTCGAGGAAGCTATGAGAAAACAGTACCCTAACCTATTCACTGGTAAGATTTTCCCGGACGAAAGTCCCTAAGTGGGGGAGAGTCGTAACATCCCGTTTTTAGTCAAATCAAAATAGTAGTTTTGGGACAACAAATTTGAGGTCAAAATATTTATTTTATTATTATTTTAATGTTTACAACATGATTGAATGATTGTGTGAAAGTTTCATTTAGAAATTTTATCGTTTGACTAGTTAATTCGATAAAAAGGACTAAATCGCGTAAAGTGCAAAAGTGATGTTCTATTAACTAAAGGTGTCTAATAGTTATAGAACTTTAAAATAAAGGTCCTTATGTGGATATTAGCTCATTTATAACATAGTGGATGATAGTGGCATGGCATTTGGTGTAATTATTGAATAATTATAAGGTTAATTTTGGTAATTTATAAATAATGTTAAATTAAATGAAACAAAAAAAAATATGAATCCATTCATTTTTCTTAGCCGAAATAAGCAAGAAGAGAAGCTAATTCTAGGGCTTGAATTTTGGCAAGTTAATTTCCTTCAATTAGGTATGCATTTTTAACCCGTTTTTAATGATTTTTATGTTTTTGAGATTGTTGCAACTAGGTTTAGCTAGCTCAGGGACTATTTTGTAAAACTGTTAAAGATTTTAGAAGTGCCATTGACGAATAAGCATAATTTTTGAAGTTTCTCGATAGATTATGAATGCTTGTTGATATATATACAAGTTTTGTTAAGTGATTTTTAGTGAAAAGGCAAATTAGGGATTAAATTGTGAAATGTGGAAATTTTGTGGATTAAATGTGAAATAAATGAAAAATATGGGCTGGTAGGGGCATAATAGTAATTTGGCTAGCATGGGTTGTAACACCCCTAATAACCCACATCCGTCACCGGATTAGGGTTACAAGGTATTATTAACCAAAACACAGTCCAAAACAGTCATTCATTTTCTGAACATATAAAAAAAAAGAAATAATATTATCTCCTTTATAAAAGTTTCACAACTAAAATAGCCACAAGTCAATGGTTCATATAAACCAGACATGCATATTTGATTTCCAAAAAAACAACCAAGTATAACCAAATATACATCAAGCCATTTAGGTCATACATAAAAAAAATCCATGTTCGAACCAAATGTCCTCTTCAACTATGACATTTAAAAACTAGAAGTTAATCAATATTATAACATTTCGTATATCTAGCATGTATCAAAAAATTCACTTGTATACATTTAATTCCTTAGAATAATTACTAAACACATCATTTTGTAAACTAAAGCACCTTCGTTTATTAATCCTTTCTACATGAAACATTAACAATCATTATTAAACGGTCAAATATATTTCTTACTTATTACAAAGTCTCATGCGCATATTACTATATCAAAATCGACCATTTTAAAACAAATATATCAAATAAAGGCATACAACTTATTAACCCACCAAAAATGAGTCATTAACAACTATCGTCAAATGGCCAAATATAACTTTTGAACCTATAATTCTATGCACATTTTTTTCCATTTCAATATGAATCAACTGCAATCACTAATGATAAAACATAACATGCTTATTCTGCATTCTAGTAATCATATCTAGACATTATTATTTTATAATCAACCAAAGAACACATGCACAACCGATTCATAAATCAAATATTCGGTTCTCAAGTTAAAACTCCTCTAATCAAACTAAAACAATCATAGAACATATTTGTAATTTCCCATCACCAATCGAATCTAAACAGCTCAATACAAATAATGACATACCAATACTCAACCTATAATTTAATCACCAATATCATTTCATAAATAGCTTATAACATTCATCTATATTTATAGGACACAAACGGAATTAGCCATTATAAATGAATTAGATTAACCATTATACAATCGACTATAAATTCATCACTTACTCCATTACAAAGCCAAATCACAAGACTAACCACATATGCTAATAAAATCCATATACCAAGCTTATTAAATGAGCTAGTTGTAAGTTGCTCATATCATTACCTGAATCAAGACATAAAACCAAACACCATTTATATATGTCATAAAGCATGCTTACCAAAATAAGTATAAACCACGATCAAATATAGCCGAACATAAGCATAATGATCAAGCCATTTTCACATGGCTATATATATATACAAATCCAAAATTGACCAAAACAAATACTAGCCTGTACATGCCATAAGTTCAAAGTTCAAACTTTTAAAATACCGAAATAACGAACGATAGTGTGACGGATTTCCTAGAAGATCCCCGACCTTGTAACTAGCTTCCAAAATCTATAAAACAACAAATGAACATACATAGTAATCTTAAATAGCTTAGTAAGTCATAAGCAAATAAAACATTTCAATAATATACAAAATTCAATTAAACTAAACCGAACCAAACAAATTATAACCTTGTGTACATGAATCATGCTTACCAAATCAATCATTATCTCATAAACATTAACCATATAATGTCAGTGGCCGAATGTACATATACTCATAACATAAATAATTCTCACTTTATAATGCATATTTCATAAATAAATCATAAGTACACATTTACCTTATTTTCTCAATCATTTAAATTAGCACATACCTGACCTTTTAGCTCGATTTCACATTTGATCTTTACTTACTATTGCCCTTGGAACCATTCAAAATTAATAAAAATACTCGGATAGTCGAAAAGCTCGTACAACGAAAACGTCCCAGACGTGGTCTTACATGTAATAACATATCGATGCCACTGTCCCAGACAGGGTCTTACACGAAATCACAAATCGATGTCAATGTCCCAGACGTGGTCTTACACGAAATCACATATCGAAATCCTATGTCAAGACATATGTATCCTAACTATTCCTAAGGTTCGTACGGGGCTTTCGGACATCGTAAACCAAACAATTCCATCTTATATATATTTCTCCCATGCTTATACAAATTCGGCTGAATATATATATACAAGTAGTAATTCAATTCGGCACAAATAATATATATACAATCGAATTTAATGACATTTATTTACTTATGAACTTACCTCGTACGAAGACGAACAGACCGGGTCGACTATTCAACAACTTTAGATTTCCCCCGGTCCAAATCTGATTTTCTCTTTTCTTAATCTAAATTAATATAAATTAAACTTATTTACTTAAATATTCAATCAAATTCATCCAAAAACACATAAATGGGAAAATTACACTTTTGCCCCTAACATTTCACATTTTTTACAATTTAGTCCCTATTTCACAAAACACAAAATATTCAAAATTTGAATACACCCATGTTAGGCCGAATTTACCCCTAGTCCATATAAGCCCATATGTTTCATTTATTTCACATTTTGACCCCTCAATTTACAAAATTTATAATTTAGTCCTAAATAGACATTTTTATTAAAAATAACTTAATTAAACTTGACAATCTAACAACATATATTTATTTTTCATCATCAAACACAAAAATCATCAAGCTATTAACAATGGCAATTCATGAATACATCTTCAAATTCAAAAATTCAAGCATGGGCTAGTGAGTACTCAAAGCAACGATCTCAAAAACGTAAAAGTTATAAAAAACCGAGCAAAAACTGACCTTACATCAAGATTGGACAAGGTGGAATGTAGCTAGGTTATTTTCTTTATTTTTCCTTTAAATATTCGTCAAAGATGATGAACATATTGCATGGTTTTATGTTTTATTTTATTTAACTACATTTTAATATATTAATTACTATTTTAACCTTTATAAAATAATATGAAAACATTATAAGTCATGTCCATAACCGTCCATACTAATATTCCATGGTCAAATATCAACATAAGGACCTCACATTATAAAAAAAATAGCAATGTAGCACTTTAACAATTAGCTAGCCACTTTTACAATTTATGCGATTAAGTCCTTTTAATTAAATCGAGCATACAAACGATAAAATTTTCACCCAAAATTTTCACACATATAAATTAACATGCTGTAGACACCAAAAATAATATTAGAATATTTTTCTGTCTCAGATTTGTGGTTCCAAAATCACTGTTCCGAATAGAGTCTAAACCGGGTTGTTACAACTCTCCCCCCTTAGGGATTTTTGTCCCCGAAAATCTTACCGCGAAATAGGTTAGGGTAACGTTCTCTCATAACATCCTTGGGCTCCCACGTAGCTTCTTCAACTCCATGTCGGTGCCATAGGACTTTCACTAAAGATACTTTCTTATTTCTCAATTCTTTAACCTCGCGATCTAAAATTCGGATTGGTTCTTCTTCATATGTCATATCGGATCGAATCTCAATCTTAGACCGAGAAATCACATGCGATGGGTCAGATCAACATCGTCGAATCATCGAAACATGAAAGACGTTATGGATCTTTTTTAACTCGGCTGGCAATAACAGTCTGTAAGCAACTGACCCAATACGCTCAATAATCTCATACGGCCTAATAAATCTCGGACTCAATTTGCCTCTACGACCGAATCAGAGTATCTTATTCCATGGTGAGACTTTCAAAAAAACTTTATCCCCAATCTGAAATTCAATATCTTTACGTTTCAAGTCTACATACGACTTTTGATGATCTGATGCTAGTTTCAAACTATTGCGAATCACTTTCACTTTTTGTTCAGTCTTTTTTATCGAATCGACCCCGTATATCTTATTCTCACTGAGCTCCATCCAATACAAAGGTGTTCGACATTTACGACCGTACAAAGCCTCGTAAGGTGCCATTTTGATACTTGATTGAAAGCTATTATTATACGCAAATTCAATTAGTGGCAAGTATCGTTCCCACGTACCTTTGAACTTAAGAATCTAACATCTCAGCATATCCTCGAGTATCTAAATAATTCATTCGGACTAACCATCTGTCTACGGATGGAAAGCAGTGCTAAAATGTAATTTCTTACCTAATGCATATTGTAGTTTCTTCCAAAACTGCGATGTGAATCTCGGATCTTTATCCAAAACAATAGAGATAGGTACTCTGTGTAATCTCACAATTTGAGAAATGTACAACTCATCTAGCTTATTAAGAAAGTAATCTATGTGAATTGGAATGAAATGAGCCGATTTAGTCAATCTATCCAGAACAACCCAGATCGCATCTTTCTTGCCTGATGATAAAGGCAAACCCGATACAAAATTCGTCGCGACTCTGTCCCATTTCCATTTGGGTATCATAATCGGTTGAAGTAACACAGATGGTACCTGATGCTCGGCTTTGATTTGTTGACAGATTAAACATTTTGAAACAAAGTTAGAGATGTCTCGTTTCATACCATGCCACCATTAAAGTTGTTTCAAATCATTATACATCTTTATACTACCTGGATGAACAGATAACTGACTGCTATGAGCTTCACTTAAAATCATCTGAATCAACTCTAAATTTCTTGGAACACATATTCAGACTCTGAATCTCAAATAACCCTCAGCATCAACTCAGAATTTTGAATCAATATTCGAATCACATTGAGCCCATTTTGTTAGCAATTTATTATCGACTTTTTGAGCTTCGTAAATCTGCAGCATAAACAACGGTCTTGCTTTCAACTCAGCTAGAATCGAGCCATCATCAGATAGAGCCATATGCGTATTCATTACATGCAGAACAAACAAATATTTTTGACTTAGAGTATCAGCAACTACATTGGCCTTTCCCGGATAGTAGTCAATTACAAGCTCGTAATCTTTTAACAACTTTAACCATCTTTGCTGTTGTAGATTCAAACCTCTTTGAGTCATAAAGTATTTTAAGCTTTTGTGATCAGAATAAACATGACATTTCTCACCGAACAGATAGTGCTGCCAAATCTTCAATGCAAACACAATAGTTGCTAATTCCAAATCGTGCGTCAGATAGTTCTTTTCGTGCGACTTTAACTATCTCGAGGCATAAGTTATAACTTTTCCTTCCTACATCAAAACACAGCCCAAACCATTCAAAGATGCATCACTAAAGATTACGAATTCTTTACCCGATTCTGGCTGAACTAGCACTGGAGCTTCGGTCAATAAAGCTTTCAACTGATCAAAACTTTTTTGGCACTTTCTGACCACTGGAACTTAACATCTTTTTGAAGTAGTCGTGTCATCGGGGTTGCAATCATCGAGAAACCTTTTACAAATCGTCTGTAATATTTAGCAAAAACTTTGGACTTCAGAAACATTTCTCAGAGTTTTCCAATCTAGTACGGCCGAAATCTTGCTCGGATCAACCCGAATACCTGATGCTGATACAACATGTCAGGAAAACCTAACTTCATGTAACCAGAACTCACATTTACTGAACCTGGCATACAATTGTTTATCTCGCAAAGTCTGGAGCATAATTCTCAGGTGTTCGGTGTGTTCAAATTCATCACGAGAGTAAATTAGGATGTTATCAATAAACACAACCAAAAATCGATCCAAATAGGGTCTGAAGATTCGATTCATTAAATCCATAAATGCAACAAGTGCATTAGTAAGTCCAAAAGGTATAACCAAAAACTCATAGTATCCGTACCCCATTCGAAAAGTAATTTTTGGCACATCGGAGTCCTTAACTCGCAGCTGATAGTAACCCGATTTGAAGTCTATCTTTGAAAAAGCTGTAGCCCCTTTCAATTGATCGAACAAGTTGTCAATCCGTGGCAAAGGATATTTATTCTTTATAGTCACCTTATTGAGCTATCGGTAGTCGATTCACATTCTCATGGTTTCGTCTTTCTTTTTCACAAACAAAATCAGTGCACCCCAGGGAGAAAAACTCGGTTACGCGAAGCCTCCATCAGTCAATTCTTGTAACTGAGCTTTCAACTCTTTTAATTCGGTCAGTGCCATTCTGTAGGGAGCTATTGAAATCAGAGTGGTCCCCGGCACTAAGTCAATGCCAAACTCTACCTCTTGGATCAGTGGTAAGCTCGGTAATTATTCAGGAAACACATTTGAATATTCACAAACTACTGGTACTGATTCAATCTTCTTTTTGGTCACTTTAGAGTCGATCACATAGGCAAAGTAAGCTTTACAACCCTTACTCACATATTTTTGAGCTAACATCGAAGATATCACTGCCGGTAAACCATTCAGATTATTAGACTCAATCCGAATTATCTCAACAGTCTGGCACCGCAAATCAATAGTCTGTCGTTTGTAGTTCACAATAGCATCATGCAATGTTAACCAATCCATACCAAGAATTATATCAAACTCGTCGAATGGAAATAACATCAAATCAGCCTGAAAACATGAATCTCGAATCATCAACTGACAATTCTTGCATACTTTATCAACCAAAACACATCAGTCTAAGGGGTTCGATACTCTAATCACAAACTCAGTAGACTCTACAGGTAAAGTCTTACTAGATATTAAAGTTTCACATACATAAGAATGAGTCGGTCCAGGATCAATCAATGCAACAACACTCGTATCATAGAGAGTGAAAGTACCGGTAATCATATTTGGAGACGAAGCTTCTTCATGAGCGCGGATAGCATAAGCTCTGGCAGGTGCGCGAGCCTCAGATCTAATAGCCATGTCTTTAGTTCCCCTCTGACTGCCACTCACATTACCCGTATTTCTGGATGGTCTACCTCGAGTTGCCATGTTACTCGGCCTCGTATTCTGCTTCATGTCTTGCTCAACCAACTCAGGGCATTCACGAATGAAGTGATTCATCGAACCACATTTAAAACAAGCCCGATCATTCAATCTACAACTGCCAGGATGTCGTTTACTATAATGTTTGCTCTCAGGTTGGCACAGTCAGATGTTACCAACACTAGCTACTGAGGTAGCTGTCGAACTCACGGGTGGTCTGCCTCGATCACATCTAGAATAGCCCGCAGTAGCCTTTGAACAGTTAAAGTCATCCCATAATTTCTTTGATGCGACTGAAATGTTTTACCTGATGATCTTTTTCATCAATCTCTAGCTTCAAAGTCAGCTTTTCTTTTCTCTTTCTCGAGCTCTTCCATTTTGCATGCTCGCTCAACTAGTACAACAAACTTTTTTATTTCAAGTATCCCAACTAACAACTTAATGTCTTCATTCAACCTGTCTTAAAATCTTTTACACATTATAGCTTCAGTAAAAACACATTCCCAGGCATATCTGCTGAGTCTTACAAATTCCCGTTCATATTCTAGTATGGTCATACGACCCTGTTTCAACTCGAGGAATTCTTTACGTTTTGATCAATGAATCTCTGACTGATATATGTTTTATGGAATTCAATCTGAAGAACTCCCAGGTCATCCGTTCTTTCAGAACTACTGATATTAATGTATTCCACCAGTGATACGTAGAATATCAAAGTAAGGATACAACACATTTTATACACTGTCAGGGGTACAGGATAGCTCATCAAACACACGAATGGTATTATCAAGCTAGAATTCAGCTCGCTCAGCATCATCATCAACAGTGGCTCTGAATTCTTCAACCCCGTGTTTTTTGATTTTATCAACCGGTGGCTTATTTAATCTCATCAGATCAATTACTTGAGGTACCACGGGTATCTGAGGAGGATTAGCTGGGGGTGGGGGTTATTGAGCAGCCAAATTTGTCCGGATATACTGTGTGAACCATTCATTCATCATCTAGAAGAAGGCTTGTTTAGCCTCTCCCTCGTGGCTACTCGAAATCAGCCTAGAATCAGTTGGCGTTGCCCCTTGAGCAGGAGCGGGCGCATTACTTTCCACGCCATCAGCTACAGCTCGACCGAGATCGATTTACTATACGAAAACACATTTCAATTGTTAGAAATCATCACACTATCGTAGTTTGTAACTATGGCATGTATAGCTAGACTCATACGCGCTACGTTAGTCCTAGAATTGACTAAACCGTAGCTCTGAGACCAATCAAATATAACACCCCTAATAACCCACATCCATCACTGGATTAGGGTTACGAGGTATTATCAACCAAAACAGAATCCAAAACGGTCATTCATTTTCTGAACATACAAAAAAATAACATTATCTTCTTTATAAAAGTTTTACAACTAAAATAGCCACAAGTCAACGGTTCATATAAACCAGACATGCATATTTGATTTCAAAAAAAAAAACCAAGTATAACCAAATATACATCAAGTCGTTTAGGTCATACGTAAAAAAAATCGTTTGAACCAAATGTCCTCTTCAACTATGACATTTAAAAACCAGAACATAATCAAGATTATAACATTTTGTATATCTAGCATGTATCAAAACATTCACTTGTATACATTTAATTCCTTAGAAAAATTACTAAACACATCATTTTGTAAACTAAAGCACATTCGTTTATTATTCCTTTCTACATGAAACATTAAAAATCATTACTAAATGGTCAAATATATTTCTTAATTATTACAAAATCTCATGCGCATATTACTATATCAAAATCGACCATTTTAAAAAACATATATCAAATAAAGGCATACAACTTATTAACCCACCAAAAATGAGTCATTAACAACTATCGTCAAATGGCCAAATATAACTTTTGAACCTATAATTCTATGCACATTTTTTTCCATTTCAATATGAATCAATTGCAATCACTAATAATAACATAACATGCTTATTCTGCATTCTAGTATCATATCTAGACATTATTATTATTTTATAATCAACCAAAGAACACATGCACAACCAATTCATTAATCAAATATTCGGTTCTCAAGTTAAAGCTCCTCTAATCAAACCAAAACAATCATAGAACATATTTGTAATTTGCCATCACCAATCGAATCTAAATAGTTAAATGAAAATAATGACATACCAACACTCGACTTATAATTTAATCACCAATATCATTTCATAAATAGCTTATAATATTCATCTACATTTATAGGACACAAACATAATTAACCATTACAAATGAATTAGATTAACCATTATACAATCGGCTATAAATTCATCACTTACTCCATTACAAAGCCAAATCACAAGACTAACCACATATGCTAATAAAATCCATATACCAAGCTTATTAAATGAGCTAGTTGTAAGTTGCTCATATCATTACCCGAATCAAGACAAAACCAAACACCATTCATATTGTCATAAAGCATACTTACCAAAATGAGTATAAACCATGATCAAATATAACCAAACATAAGCATAATGATCAATCCATTTTTGCATGGCTCTATATATATACAAATCCAAAATCGACCAAAAAAAATACTAGCCTATACATGCCATAAGTTCAAAGTTCAAACTTTTAAAATACTGAAATAACGAACGATAGTGTGACGAATTTCCTTGCTGATCCTCGAGCTCGTAACTAGCTTCCAAAATCTATAAAACAGTAAACAAACACATACACAGTAAGTTTAAATAGCTTAGTAAGTCATAACCAAATAAAACATTTTAATAATATACAAATTCAATTAAACTAAATTGAACCAAACAAATTATAACCTTGCGTACATGAATTACGCTTACCAACTCAATCATCATCTCATAAAAATTAACCATATAATGTCAGTGGCCGAATGTACATATACTCATAACATAAATAATTCTCACTTTATAATGCATATTTCATAAATAAATCTTAAGTACACATTTACCTTATTTTCTCAATCATTTAAATTAGCACATACCTGACCTTTTAGCTCGATTTCACATTTGATCTTTACTTACTATTGCCCGTGGAACCATTCAGAATTAATAAAAATACTCGGATAGTCGAAAAGCTCGTACAATGACAACGTCTCAGACGTGGTCTTACATGTAATAACATATCGATGCCACTGTCCCAGACAGGGTCTTACACGTGTATAGCCATGGCCTAGCACATGGCCTCGCACACGGGCGTGTATAGCCATTTTTAGGGCACACGGGCTAGCCACAAGAGCGTGTGTGTTGGCTGTGTGACCCAAGTCAGAGAGTTACACGGGGTCGAACACAGGCTCGGACACGACCATGTGATCCCATTTCAAATGTCCACACAACTTGTGATACGGGCTTGTCTTTGGCCGTGTGAGACACACGGCAGGGTGACACGGACGTGTGTCCCCTGTTTTTAAATTTTTTTTCTAAGTTTTGTAAAAAATTATTGAGTTATCGATTTAGTCTCGAACCACTCCTAAAGTATGTTTAGGGCCTCATAGGCTCGTAATAGCGATAATGTGATCTTATTTGATTGAAATTACATTTGGTTGATGATTTTTGATTCAAATTGGATGGTTGTTTATGTTGTAAGTGTGGTAATACTCTGTAATCCTACTTCAACGTTGAATATGGGTGAGGGGTGTTACAGAATACTTCATTCTGGAGGGTGTACTCACAAATCATTTCGGATGGTATTCTCACATATATAATTCTTGGAAGATAGGTAAACAAACTAATCTTTTAAAATGAATTCCATGTTGATCTTATCTTTGTAGGGTTCTTATGCTGATTTTGTTAACTATCACATCACTAGTCAAATCATATTTTGAAATAACCCCAGATCATAACTTATACTGATAATGAAACATTTCAGATCATCTAGAGGGATTCTAGATGACTAAGTACATAACACGAGAACACTTAACTTAACAAATGACTTAGATTTCAGATGGTCTCTATATGAGACATGAGATCCATTCAAACATGGTAGTTACTAGATAACTCAGATTACTTCCTTAAATAGTGTAGACAAACCCAGGTCCAACGAAGACTTGAACCTTTCATAACCACGAATACGCCAATTTTTGTATTAACATACTACTATGGCAGTTTCCCTTATTCGAAATACAAATTCATACTTTCTTTTAAGAATGCCTCTTAAAGTACATTCAATTTCATTACAAGACTAAACAAGTTAAGTTATCTTCAAAGTTATCACATCCTTATCATAAAGCTAGTTATCAAAGAAATCTCGAAACTTACCCAGATCCTGCCAGAAAGGTGGTTTACCAGATTCTACCACGCAGGCATCACAAAAAATACCACATAGACGTTACAACATTCGCCATAAAGGCAATATATAATATACCACTAAGGCTTAGTAGATCATGCCACTCCTGCATCACAAAGAGTTACGCTTTTACTATCCTAGTGGACTTTCTTAGAATGTGCTATTGGTTTCCCCCTCATGGTCTTATATATATCTTTATGTCATGATCTGCCAGTTTGATTTACATCTCACTAAAGGTAACACCATGAATATTTTCATTGTCATACTATGCCATGGGTCACAGCCACATGAATTTACACTTCCTTATGTCGTGTTTTGCCAGTTTGATTTACATTTCACCAAAGGCTACACCATGAATATACTTGTTGTTGACGTGATTTGCTTGTTCGGTTAGCAATGTACTTGCCCTACCGGAGGCATCACAGATGAATGATTTACTCACTTAACATCAATTACACTTACTAGATTCATTCATTCACCTGAGTAATTCATACTCTTCCATGCATGCTTTTACATGCTTACATATCATACATCGTCTCATTCATGCAACAACTTATACAAATCATTTATAACATGCAAATATTTTTATGATGCTTCACACATACATACTTTCACCAGTTATCTGTGGCAACACCTACCTATGATTTTTCATTATAAATAACTACTCCAGTGTTAAGATAAAGACTCACCAGAAACTCACCTTTACTGCAGCTTAAAGTTCCAAACCAAAACATCCTTCATGAACCAGCAGTAACAACAAGAGGTTGAAATATTCACTGATTACTCTAGAAACCTTAGCTTCTAGCTTAATGAGAAAGAAGAGAATATTTAATGTTAAGAAAGCTAAAATGTAGAATGGAACGAAGAAAAACCCCTTAAACGTTCCCCTTCTTACCGTATATATACACTCAATACCTCATAATGGATCTTGACAAGTATCAAATGCATACAAAATTTGAAACTTTGATGTCCTACAAAAATTAGAGAAAATATAAGAGAAAATCTGATGCCAATGTTATTCGATTGATCAAACATTCAATTGGCTTTCAACCAATCACTTTACAGAACCCATCTTGCACATCTTTCAAGTAAACTTGGTGTACAATATCTATGGCGATAACTCGTATATGGCGTGGCCTTAAAAACACTTTAGCTGTTACAACTTTAACATTTACTTAGTAGGCGTATCATGTTCAACCAATATTTTGAGGCGTACTCTTTGTTTGTCATACTCTTTCTTCAATTGATGAATATTACGAGAATAAATCCGTAGATACTTCTATGGATAGATACTCTATGTGCCAAACCTTAGTTCGCCCAAATCTATAAATTGGTAACCTTCTTTCGAATCCGCTACTTTTGGGGTGCGACAAGTTTTATGTAGTGCCATGGTGGCAAACCAAACCTATCCTTTTTGGCGAGTTTTTTGTAAGGCCTTTGTGCCAACTTATTTGTAAAGCCCTTACAGAAAATTATCTAGAAAAGCCTATGTGGCGTATTATTCGGAAAGCATTTGTGGCAAAGTTATCTAGGATGCCCTTATGGCGAATTATCTGGAAAGTCTTTATGGTGAATTCTGTAATGCCTAAGTGCGAGATGTTAGTCCGCCTTTGTGGCAAGGTCTGGGTATGCCATTTTGGCATTTTTTTTGAAGGAGTTCTCTATAGTATACTGACGGATGAACCTGCCATAATAACCCACTAGGACAAAGAACTTGGCATATCCGTAATTTAAATGGTGTAAGTGCCCCCCAAACTTGGAAGTTCTTATAGTAACACCCCTAACCCGAAACTGTCACCGGAACAGGGTTATAGAGCATTACCAAAACTTATAGATTAAATAACAGATATTCTATACCATATAGTATTCATGTCAGACATTAATTATAAAGTCTCTTATATGAACCTTCGAGGTCCAAAACATGCATTAGAAATGAGTCAGGACTAAACCGGGTACTCAGAGAATTTTTCGCAAAATCTCAAAATTTTTCTAAGGTGCAGATCGTGTTGCTCATATGACTAGGGACATACCCGTGTCTCAGGCCATACAACTCTCTGACTTGGGTTGCATGGTCAATCCACACACCCGTGTGCTAGGTCGTGTATGGGTGCAAGGGTCACACGGCCAATCAACATGCCCGTTTTCCAGGCCGTGTGATCAATTTTGAGCATTCTGTTTTGACATTTTAAAGATCTAGGGGACACATGGTCAGGTCACATGCCCATGTACTAGGTTGTGTGTCACACATAGCTGAGACAGACGCCCGTGTCTTTGCCCGTGTGGACAAAAAATAGGCTATTTTCCAAGCCACCTTTCTCACCCATTTTGTCTTCCTTCTACACCAATACTTTAACATATTCACAAGCCATTTTAAAACAACTAATTCAAGTCAAAACTGAGTCTCATGCATGAGATATCATTTGATACAACCAATGTGCTCTTAAGCACTTTAGATGGCACTTTACCATCATCTAACCACATATACAAACTTACTTAACTTATCAATTTCACCTATATGCATATTTTACCAAATATGCTAAAATTAATCATCAATATGCCAACATGATTTCTATCAATCAACCATTTAAGCACACATGATTTCTATCAATTTCATAGCCTCATTTATACATATCAAAACATGTTCATCACAAGCCATTTCAAATGGCTAGTTATAACCAAAACATTTACATGCCAACATTGGCTAATTAACCTATACACGACATTATAACCATAATTAATTTACCATATATACCAAGATGGGCTGATGGATAATGTGAGTGATCTCCACTCTGAATTACTATAGAACAAGGGAAAATAAAATAGAATAAGCATGAAATGCTTAGTAAGTTCATATAACATGGTAAATAACTTACCATATAATTATGTTCAAAATAAACATGTAGGGCACTATCAACCAATTTTATCACAAACCTTAAACAAATATCCTTACCATGTTAGCCACCTTAATCATGGATGAACAATGTAACACCCCTAACCCGTATCCGTCACCAGAGTGGGGTTACGAGGCATTAACGAACATAATACAACTCAAAAAATACTTTCATTACAAAGTTAATCATTTAATAAAATTATAACCAAACTAACATATTTCGATTAAACCATTAATCTAATTATCTAAAGTTCTATTCAATCAATACAACAAAATAATCGTAGAATTCAAATGCTCAACTCATAACCCAAAATATTTCATATCATATACAAATCATATAAGCATACTTAACATTTAAAACATTTGAATGATTTAAATATAAAATAACTTATTAACTTACAAATTTTATACTCCTACTTTAATATGTATAAAATAAATAATTTCATTTTATATAAATAAGATATATCATTATGTCTATTTCATTTATCACATGTATGGTTATAACATGAACATACAAGTAAACACATAATGACCTACTTTAAACACATTTGCCGAAGCACAAATATAGCATATTAATAAATTTAAATAATATACCAACTTGTCTCTACTTGACCATTTCACTATGTTAATAACCATGACCTATGCACATCTATAGATACACATACATTGCCATTATAACCGAATTAAAACAACTAATCCCATTTAAATACACACACATATATATATTATTAACATTTCATTTCAATACTAGGCCGACTTAATTAACCATTCTCAAAAACAAAACATACCATATGAATATAGTTGAATATCCTTTAGTACCAATTCAGATAATAGTACTTTAACAAAACATAACAACTAATTTCACGTGTATATTTCATCTATGCATAAATCATATCCAGAACAACCACATACACATCCATAATTACCAACATTGAATTACCTAATTTACCATACAAATATATATCATAAAACATACCTACCATAATATACCCTGTAAACATTCCTATGCCAAAACCGAATGTATGAAGCAAAAATATTAAATCACATAACAAAACCTTAATAATGCATATCAACCAAGATTCACACATACATATATATATACACATATAAGCAATTACCGAACATAAAAATTGAACATAACCATCATCTAAATGAAGCATTAAATCCAAAAATAACAAAGTAATAAGCCATTTTCGCGTGGCTCATGCTTACATTAACCAAAATCAAACATTTCAAAATATAATCCAGCCTATACGTGCCATAGGTTTGAAAATTCAGCTTATAAAATACCGAAGACAGTCGATAGTGTGATAGACTTTGCTGACGATCCCCGAGCTCGTAACTTGAATCCAAAATCTATAAAACAGAGGTAAACATGAACACACAGAGTAAGCTATCATAGCTTAGTAAGTCATAAGCAAATAAATAACTAATTAACATAATCAATTCTTTTAAACTAAACCGAATTATACTATCATGATCACTTTAAATCTTAAGCTTATAATTTCATGTATTATATATACTTTCACATACAAATTATTCATGGCTGAATGAATATATTATATACATTAACAAACTATCATTCAATTTCCAAGCCAAAATATCTTTATCATATCAAATACATATACACTTAGATGCATATACTCAATAGTCAGAGTATAACAATCACATACATATTTATATCAAATGACCGAATATACCACCAAATGCAAATATTTTTACATTAGTAACTTGTATTATTTGAATCACAAATTTAAAGACCAACTTACCTTATTTTCAAATAGGTAATTAACTAACTTATATCTGATCGTTTTAGCTCGTTTTACACCTTTGTTCACAACATATCATTGCCTGCTGAACCATTCGGAATTGAAGAGGATACTTGGATAATCACATATACCATACAATGCCAACATCCTAGACGTTGTATTATGTGCTATCTCATATTAATGCCACTATCCTAGATAGGGTCTTACACGAATCAAATACGATGCCGATTTCTTAGACATGGTTTTACTCGTAACCACATATCGATGCCAACGTCCCAAGACGTGGTCTTAATCGAGAACACATATAGGAAATCCTATGTCATGACATATGTATCCTAGCTATTCCTAAGGTTCGTACGAGACTTTCGGATGTCGTAACTCAGTCGAAACGAATTCATAAACATAGCTGCCAAGCTTGTACACGTTCAGCTAACTCATATATATATTCACATATTTCATTTCAGCATATATAACTCACATTTAATTAGAATTAACAGCGTATATTTACTTATAAACTTACCTCAGATAAAGAAAAACGGAACGGGACGACTAGTCGACAACTTTAGTTTTCTCCCGATTCAAATCCGATTTCTTTGGGTCTTGATCTAAACATATTCAAATTAAACTCATTCAAAAATATTTTCATTTAATTTAGTCCAAAAACACATAAACAGGAAAATTACCATTTTACCCCTAACATTTTACACTTTTTACAATTTAGTCCAAATTGCATAGAACACAAAACATACAAAATTTGCACACACCATGCTTAGGCCGAATGTTCCTAGTGTTCATACAAGTCCATACATTTAATTTGTTTCACATTTTAGTCCCTCAATTTGTTATTTTTTCAATTTAGTCCAATTACTCAAAATCATCAAAAATTCCAATACCAAACATGTTAATCCAAAACATATCTTTCATATTTCATCAACTAACATCACAACTCAAATATTCATCAATGGCATAACTCAAAATATTCACCAAAAATTCAAGCATGGGCTTTGTAGACAACTTAGCAATGATATCAAAAACGTAAAAATTATCAAAAACCGAGCTAGAACTTACCTTGAATCAAGCTTGAGAATGGCCGAACCTAAGCTTTCTTTATTTCTTGATTTCTTTTCTTTAGTTTCAGCAAAAGCTAAGTATTATGTAACTATGTTTTAATTTTTACGTTTTATTATTGCATAACTTAATATTCATTTTACAATTATAACCTTTACACATAAATATAATACCATTATAAATTAAGGTTACTACCGTCCATGAAAAATCCATATGGTCAAATTGCAACATAAATACCTCATATAAGAAAGACATCATCAATTCGGCCCTTTTAAAAAATAACCATCAAATTTTCACTTTAAGCGATTAAGCCCTTTTATTAAATCGGGCACTCAAACGAAAAAATTAAATCACGAAAATTTCACACATATAAATTCACATATAATAAACACATGAATAAATTTTAAATATTTTTCTGACTTGGATTCGTGGTCCCAAAACCACTGTTCCAATTAGGTTCTAAATCGGACTGTTACAAACAAAGTCAACAAGCATGATCCACATTCATGTAACAACCAATTCATGCATTATTATATCAGGTAATGTCATTTCTATGTACTTCATGTACATATGGGTAATAGTTTGTTTCTAAGTCATACAATCTCATATAAACATCAAGAAACATGTATGGGCTCAATAATAACCAAATTCCCATATACATACTTATACTTTCCACATCATTTATTCAAATAAAATATACAAGTCATACCTATGTATTTCAAGTACATTTTCATAATATTTTTTCTCAAGTTCAGATTATTTCATGTTAGGATTTTTCTTATTAAATCAATTAAAATATCAATGGAAACCCGAGAAAATACACTCGAAGTGTACAAATCTATAATCTTAGATGAACATATTCATCAAACAAGTTCCATGTTCATATGTCACCATCTCATACTTCCATATTACATGTACCATCATTTTCATGTATTTCAGCCAGACACGTGTAATAATTCATTTCGTGTTCACATTTTCTTATGTCAGGATTTTTCTTGTTGAATTTATTTGAAATATCGATGGATACACATGTAGTACATGTAACACCCCTTACCACACTCCTTACCCGTATTCGATGTCGGAACATGGTACGAGGCATTACCGGACTTAAACTCAAACAAACATTCAAAATCGAGACATGAATTTCCATTCAAATTTAAAAATTTTCACATGCATTCATATCGTACCTTAAACGAGCCTATGAGTCCTAAAACATACATTAGGAGTGGTTCAAAACTAAACCGAGAACTTTGGAAACTTTTGGGAACTTAGAAAATTTTTCATGCAAAAGGAGTCACACGCCCATGTAGGTAGGCCGTGTTTTCACACATGCCCATGTTCCTAACCTGTGTAACTCTCTATTTATGTCATCCTCAACAAATTAAAGTCAAACGGATGAGTCACACGCCCGTGTGATTAGGCCGTGTCCTTCACATGGCTGAGACACACACTCGTGTCTCTGCCCGTGTGCTCGATACTGAGCATTCTGTTTTGCAAGAATTAAGGTGCAGGGGACACACGGCTGGAACACACGCCCATGGGGCAAGCCGTGTGCCACACACGGCCTAGACACATGCCCGTGTGTCTGCCTGTGTGGAAAAATTAAAGGCTATTTTTCAAGTCATTTGCCACCCTTATTCATACATAACTTATACCAATTCAAAGGCACCAAACATAACATACTTAGGCAGCCAATACCATCATAACTGAGGCTTAAACATGTCATTTAAAAGCCAACATCTATCATGCTTACAACATCATACTTTGCCAAACTCAAACATACCACAAGCACATTCATAATCAAGACAATCACATGAGATCCTCATGCCATTATTTATCATGCATAGAACATCAACCTTTCCACACCAAATCATGCAAAATTTCACTTTCACAAATGGAATTAATATGTGAATATACTCATAACCAATATTAGTCGACCTACATGGCTTTATACAAAAATGAACTAAACACCATTGCAAGTTAACACATATGACCAAATTAATAATGACACATATAATACATGCCATAAAATCAAAATACTTGAATTCATCAATACCCAAAGTGATAGCTGGATAGTGTGATAGGATCTCCAACGATGTCCAACCCGAGTTAGCTTATTAACCTTATAAGACATGGGAAAGAAAGGGGCTAAGCTATATAGCTTAGTAAGTCCATGTGAAAATAACAAGCAACTCTTACCAATCATTTACCAAGTTTAATAATATAAACACAATGTAATATGATTTGCCATAATCTTATCAATTATAATTTACTCGATCACATAGTTTACTCTATCAATTTGCAAACATGGTTTAACATGTTTTGACATTAGCCTAACAGCTGTAATCTCTCCATTAACACAGATATCCATAATCAACCAATCATTTCAAACCTTATAATAAACATGTGCATTACTCATTAGTATTTATCTTTCAAGCATATATTTTAATGTCTTTTAATATTTAAAACTTATATCTCCTCATACTTTTATAATCATTTTAATAGGCATTTATGCCAATCTTTTCTTTTTCTCATATCCGATAATTCACATATTGTGCGAATAAAACATACTTTGTCATAACTTAATTTTGGCCCAGAAGCCAATTACACAACTGCCAACTGAATTTACCATGTACTCACAATATCATGAAATCAATGCTTGTAAACTTATGCATATACCTGTACAAATTCGTAACATAGTTACATACTTTGTTATCTTTGACATACTCTTAGGATTACCTGTTGAACACTTGGAATAATATCGGATACATGCAATGTCTTGCACATAAGTGCCACATATGTAGCCAAGATTACCTCATATCTCATAATACATGGGCTCATACACGAACTAACCACGAGCCTGCTCACACAAGCTGTCAGGTATCAGCAACACATGCCGGACTACCTAGCACCGGTAGAACGTATATGACCAGCACCCGGATTCACATAGATCACATAACACATGGTATCCTAGTGACATGTCACTTGTATCTTAATCTATTCCTAAGGTTCAAACGAGATTTCTCACTGTATTGAATCTCTATAGGTCATTTCCGTAGTACCATACTCAATAATATCTACATTTCATTTCAATAATATAACATTTATCACAAATATAATAATTAAGCATTAATACATATATATTTTAATGCTTATTAAACATACGAACTTACCTCGAATGTGACAACGACGAAAAGAACCTATTTGTCCAATTTTTTTTCCTCCGATCTAGACTCGAACTTTGTTTTTTCTTGATTATGGAGCTTGGAAAGTTTGAACAAAACCCTAGCCATGGTGGCCTTCAAAAATTCAGCCAAGGGCTTGAAGATGAGCAAAATTTGGCTTTTATTTTATTTATTTAATCATTTAACTACTAAATGACCAAAATGCCCCTAACTTAAATATATTCTATTTCACCTATTTCATGTCCATTTTTTTCCAAAAAATTAACCAATGGTCTAATTACCATATAAGGACCTCCAATTTAAAATTTCATAACAATTGGGCACCTCTAGCTTCTAGAACTCAAGTTTTGCACTTTTTACAATTTAGTCCTTTTGACTAAATTGAGTGCCCAAATGTCAAAATTTTTGAACTAATTTTTCAGAAAACAATTACATAAAATTGTAGACCATAAAAATATAATAAAAATGAATTTTTCTGTGTCAAATTTGTGGTCCCGAAACCACTGTTCCGACTAGGCCCAAAATTGGGATGTTACAGTACACTCGAAGTGTACAAATCAAAAATCGTCAATTCATATTCAGGGGTACCTATAAGGGCACATAATTAGGAAGCACAATCTCGAGCCATATAACAGGATGCTCATGTGAGCCATGTAATAGGAAGCTCATTGAGTTTAACAGGCAACTTCGAAGAGCTAATATCAGGGAGCTCTAAATAGCCATATAATAGGAGGTTCAAGCGAGCCATATCAAGAAGCTCCGGGGAGCCATATAATAGGACGCTCATGAAGAGCTACGTTTGTGTCCGCAATATATGCAGGACCACAACCGATCAAATTATATAATAGGATACTCACAATGAGCTGCGATAGTCTGCAACACATGCAAAATCACTACCGATCAGGATGATTGCAAGAACCATGTAGCAAGAAGCTCGAGAGGGCTTATAATAGGATCGCTCGTCTAAGCTATAGGGTCTCTGCAACATATGTTGGACCACAATCAATACAGGAAATCATGTATCCATCGACTTTCATTATTCAAATGGGATTTAATTTTTATCGGGCTTTATTAGATATATATTCAATTTCATATGCATGAAAACTATATAATTCTCATACACAACATTCAATTCAAGCATACAAATATACACAATTTAGTTACATGAACTTACCTCAATAAATGTTTGTGTACGTAAAATCTACTAATCCGACAATTTCTCTTTTCCTCGTTCTTACTCTGAATTTGATCTATCCAGATCTATATGAGTAAATTTAAAATCAATTTAGCACAATTTATACTCAATTCAGTCCAATTCATATTTTAGGAAAAATTACCATTTTGCCCTTATACTTTTAATTAATGATGATTTCGTCCCTAGGCTCGGAAAATGAAATTCATGCAATTTAGTCCTTATTCCAAGCCTAGATGAATTTTACATATAAAATTTACAGCCCATGTACTTCATAAAATTTAGAATTTTTCCATGAATTTTACAATTTTACAATTTAGTCCTAAAATAATAATTTCATCAAAATTCACTTTACAAAAGTTGTTTATCTATCAACAACCTTTCATTTTCTATCATAAATTTCAAAATTTCAGCATACTCATCCATGAAAAAATCCTAGTACTTTGATATCTTTACAAATTAATCCCCAAGATAGCTAAATTAAGCTATTATGATATCGTAAATATAAAAATCATTAAAAACGAGCAAGAATACTTACCTAATCAAGCAAAATAAGTTGGCTTGAGCTTAGGTTTCCATGGCTAGGGTTTCCATGTTTTTAATTTGGGAAAGATGATATAAATGATGATATTTTTATTTATTTTTATCATTTATAATCTTTTATTATTTCAGTTTCCAATTTTATCATTTTCTTTATTTTATTTTCCATGGATGAATCATCATCCTTAACAACTAAGCATTTTTAATGGTATATTTACCATTTAAGGACCTCCAATTTTGAATTCCATAGCTATGGAATCCCTTTAGTTATTAGAACTCAACTTTTGCACTTTGTGCAATTTGGTTCTTTATCAAATTAAACATATAATCAGTAAAATTTCTTTATGAAAATTTTCAAACGACATTATTATCATACTGTAGATCATAAAATAATATTAAAATAAATTTTCTTTACGGAATTGGATTTGTAGTCCCAAAACTACTGTTTTGATTTTACTGAAAATGGGCTGTTACAACTCTTCCCCTTAAAAATTTTCGTCCTCGAATATCTTACCAGTAATGGGGTTCAGATGTTGCTTCTTCTATATCGTGTCATTGCCAGAAATTTTTTACTAAAGCGACCTTTTTATTTCTCAATTCTTTCACTTCACATGCTAGAATTTGTTTCAATCAGTCCCTTACTGTGAGTCATGTCAAGCTGAATTCCAATATCTATCAGAGAAATAACATGTGACAAATCTGATCGATATCGTTGTAGCATATATACATAAATAACATTTATGAATTTTATGAAGCTCTGACAGTAATGCCAATCTGTACGTAACAAGTCCGATTATTTTCAATGATCTCATATGGCCTGATAAACCGTGGACTTAATTTGTCTCTACGGCCAAACTAGAGAACTTTCTTCCATGATGAAATTTTCAAGGACATTGTGTCTTTAACTTGAAACTCTATTTCTTTTCATTTAAGATCTGTATAAGATCTTTGACGATCAGAAGTTGTCTTTAAATTATCTCGAATCACTTTCACTTTTTCTTCGGTTTCATGGATCAGATCAACCCCATGTATTCTTTTTATCAGTAAGCTCAGTTCAATATATGAAGTTTTATATTCATGATCATACAGAGTTTCATACGACGCCATTTAATAATTGACTGGAAACTGTTATTATTTGCGAATTCGACTAACGATAATTATTTCTTTTCCAATTGCCTACAAATTCTAAAATACAATATCAAACATATCTTCAAAATCTAAACCACATGTTCAGATTGACCATCCATATGAGGATGAAATGTGGTACTAAAATGTAACCATGTAACCAGAACTTCTTGTAACTTATTCTAGAATAGGGATGTAAAGACCCAAAATTCACGGGCATCGAAAAAGTAAAGATATGAATTTAAACAGTTGTTTCTTAAATTTTGAAGTAAAGATATTTATATATTTATATATTAAAATATTATTTAATAAAAATCTATATTAGTTAAATGTAAAATAATATAAAGTAAATGAAATAAAAGAAACAAAAGCATAAAACAAAAGAAACAAAGCTAAAAAGAAACAAAGAGCATTCGAACAGGGGAAGGAAAGAAAGAAGAAAAGAAAGAAAAAGGAAAAATTAAGGTTTGGCAGCTTTAAGCTTTAATTGGTAAGTCAATTAAGTCATTTTCTTTTAATTTTGATGTTTTAGAAGCTTTAGAACGAAGTTTTGTTGAAATTAAGTTGAGGTTTTGGAAGTTTTTAGGTTTTTGAACATAGTTCATGTTGAACAAAATAATGAAAGGATTTAATTGAATGAATTTTAAGTTAGAATTGATTAAAGGATTAAATTGTAAATTAGGCTATAAGTTTTGTGTTGTAGGGATTAAATTGAAAGAAGTTTTAAATTAGGGTTTTATTATGAACATTAGATAATTAAGTAGAATATGGAAGAAAATTGAATAGAATAAATCATGAATTGAGTTAGAAAAGTAAATGAGTTAATTAGGATTAAATTGGAATTAGGGTATAAATTGAATAGAAATTCAATTATTATTGTAAAATTAGTGCTGTAATTAATAGAATAATTATTTAATTTTCGTAGCTAATAAAGAATGCGAGGTATCGGCACAAAAGGGGAAGGATAAGGTTGTTGAGGAGTAACTGTGAAATTCAGGTTTGTATTACTATAATTCAAATGATTTATTTATTCATTAAATGTTAAATTAATCTATGTATATGGTAAGTAAATTATAAGGTAAGTGTTATTGTTGAATTGAATGAAAATTGAGTTGAATGATGAATATGTATTGAAATTGAATTGTATGTAGATTGAAATGGAAAAGTATATTGAATTGAGTTGTAATTAAATTGAGAATAAAATTGAAATTGAAAAAGTAATATGAAATACCCTTTTAACTAGTCGGGCAGAGTCAGATTTAATTGGCATGCCATAGGATTTGGAATAGTACGGGATTTATCGGCTTTATTGATCAGGCACTTTATGTGTCATATTTGAGGCACCTTGTGTGTCATATCAGGCACCTCGTGTGTTGTTTCATGTACTTATGTCTCGTATACTGATCAGGTACTATGTACCCTTTTAGGCGCAATGTGCCGTACTAATGTGTTTGGGTTGGAATCTGTGTATCCGTCAAAGTCCAGGTTTGTTAATAAGGTGAACAACTGAAATGAGAAATTTAAATTAAACTGACTGATTATATTATTGAAAATATTGAAAGAAATGAGAAAGTTGAATTATGTACTGAAATTGAGTTTGAAAATGAAAGGCATGAACTTAATGTTCATGTAGTGATTGAAATTGTACATGTGATATGTGATGGAAATTGAAGAATAGCTGTAAATTGTATTGTAATTATTAATTAATGAAAGTTTAAGAATGAATTGATATTTAAGAAATTGGATAGTTACATGCATGGTAATTATAATTCTTTATTGCTATTATAATTTGAATTATGGTCATACCACTGAGTAAGGAATACTCAGCATACGGTTGTTTCCGTGCGCAGGTTGATAGGAGTCCAGTGTCCTAGTCCAACATCCGAATGATCCCGACTCCAGCATCAAGATTTTGGTGATGTTTTCTTCCTTTATGTGAAAGTGACATGTACATAGAGATTATAATGGTTATTTTGGTATGTTATATAAATTTTGTTGTAAAGAAAGGTATTTGGTGTTTTGATAATTAAATTAGTGAAATGGTAAAAGTTGTGTATGGCATTGGTATTGAATTGAAGTGGTTTGAATAGTTTTATAAGCTAATTAAAAAAGATAATAGGGTTTTCGTTAATTAAGTTGTTAAGTCAATATGTCAAGTATGATTTACGTATATTTGATTATATAAATGCATTTGTTGAAATACTAGAATTGGTTTGGTTGCTATTTCAAATTTGCAGGGAAGGTTAAATATTTATAAAAAGGTTTATATTGATTTTTTTAAAATGAAGTCAATTAAAAAAAATTATATGAACTTATGATTATAATATAATATGTTTGTTATTTATTTAAGAATTATTTGTAAATTATTTGATATGTCAGGTAATGCCTCGTAAACCTGTTCCAATGACGGTTTAGGGTTAAGGGGTATTACATTTTTTTGGTATAAGAGCTTTCAGGTTTAGCCGATTTTCGGACCAAATCAGGCTCGGAAGTGAGTGTAGAAGTACATGCCACTGTTGAGTCGAAATTGAGTTGGGATTTTGGATGCTGACCTATTCGTTTGTTTATGCTTTATAGATCAAAGATGTCAGATGAAATAATAAACAATATTGTTGAAGAAATGTATACTTGAGATGAAGAGTCGTATGGATTAGATGAAACGGAGTCAGGTATACCTAGGATAAATCCAGTAAGAAATCCACCCCCTAGAGTTGATAGAAGAAATGATAGAAATGATTTTGATATATTACGAGTGATTGCTGATGCTTTGCAAAGAGTAGCAGGGACTGCTCCTGCCACGACGTTAGTACCAACTCAGAGACGGGCCCCGGTAAAAGAATTGAGAAAATATGGTGCTACTGAATTTATGGGTCTGAAAGGAGTCGATCCATTCATAGCTGAAAATTGGATGGAGTCGACTAAAAGAATTTTACAGAAATTAGACTGTACCCTCTGGGAGTATTTAATTTGTGTTGTATCGTTGCTATAAGGGGAAGCTTATTTATGGTGGGAATCAGGGTTTGACATTTACTGGAGGAGCACATAACATGGGACCTATTTCAGAAAGAATTTTAAAAGAAATATATCGAAAAAATGTATATCGAAGACAAGAAGCAAGATTTTTTAATGCTGCAATAGGGTGATATGTCAATTTTTGATTATGAGAGAGGGTTTTGAAGATTTAGTAGATATGCCTCTGAGTTTATTCCAACCAAAGCAGATAGTTGTAAAAGATTTTTACGGGGATTGCCTGATGAGATTAAGGTACAGTTGGTATATCACCATATTACTGAGTTTGTAGATTTGATTGAGCGATCCAAAATGGTAGAGCAAGTGTTGGGCCTCGATAAAAAGAATGAAAGTGTCAAACTACCGGGAAACATGCGGGAACTACCAGCTCAAATCCGCAGCAAAAAAGATTAAAAGAATCTCAAGGTGGATGGAGATCTAGTTTTAGATCGGACAGAGGTGGTAGAAGCCGGGGAAAATAGATGACGGTATGTAGTGGTAGTGTAAGAGGTCCACCCTGGGATGCGAAAATTCCAGAATGCGGATGTTGCCGGAAGAAACATTTAGGTGAATGTTGGAAAGTGACTGGCGGCTACTTCCGTTGCAGGTCGACAGAGCACTTTGTTAAAGATTGTCTGAAGAATAAAAATGTTACTCCTGCCACATCACAAAGATCAATGTCACTACTCGAGGCAGAGGTTGGGGCAGAGGTGGTTCAGTATCTAGAGGAGGAGGTGTTCGAAGGAGTAGTGGCATTGTTACCCAGAAGTCTGAGGCCAGAGTACCAGCCAGAGCCTATGTGGTCAGAAATCGTGAAGAAGGCGATGCCCACGACGTAGTAACAGGTGTATTTTTATTGTATTCTAAGCCTGTTTATGCTTTGATTGATCCCAGATCTTCATACTCATATATAAATTCAAAACTAGTTGAATTGGGGAAATTAAAATATGAAATGTCTAGAGTGTCTATAGAGGTGTCGAGTCCATTAGGGCAAACAGTTTTAGTAAATCAAGTATGTTCGAGATGCCCATTGACTATACAGAATAAAACTTTCCCTGTTGACTTGTTGATTATGCCGTTTGGAGATTTTGATATAATACTGGGGATGGATTGGTTATTTAAATATGGAGTAATTTTGGACTATTATAAAAAGAAATTTAGTATTCAGACAGAAGGTAGAGATCGGATTGAAGTAAATGGTATATGTACTAGTGGGCTGGAACGTATTATTTCAGCAATAAAGGCTAGTAAATTACTTCAATACGGTTGTTCAGCATATTTGGTATATGTTATTAATTCAGATACAGTTAGAAGCCAATGCAGTGAATTAGGACAGTTTGCAAGTTTCCTGATGTATTTCTTGAAGAACTACTGGGCTTACCGCTAGATAGAGAGGTTGAATTTGCAATAGAGGTTTACCCAGGCATGGCTCCAATATTTATACCTTCATATTGAATGTCACCTACAGAGTTGAAAGAGCTGAAGATATAGTTGCAAGACTTATTAGATCGTGGTTTTATCTGACCAAGCATATCACCGTGGGGAGCTCCCGTATTATTGGTTAAAAAGAAAGATGAATCAATGCGGCTTTGTATCGATTATCGATAGTTGAACAAGGTAACCATGAAGAATAAATATCCATTACCTCGCATTGATGATTTGTTTGATCAGTTGAGAGGAGCTTCTGTATTCTCGAAGATTGACTTAAGGTCAGGTTACTATCAGTTAAAGGTAAAAGAAAGTGATGTACCGAAAACAACTTTCCGTATGAGGTATGGCCGCTAAGAGTTATTAGTAATGCCATTCGGATTGAAAAATTCTCCAGCTGCTTTTATGGATCTCATGAATCGTATCTTTCAACCGTATTTAGACCAGTTTGTAGTAGTTTTTATTGATGATATAATAGTTTATTCGAAGTCAGAGTTAGAGCATGATCAACACCTTAGGATTGTACTATAGATATTACGGGAAAAATAGTTGTATAGAAAGCTCAGCAAATGTGAATTTTAGTTGTCAGTGGTTGTATTTCTGGGACATGTAGTATCTGCAGATGGAATCTGAGTTGATCTAAAGAAGATTGAAGCGATTGTATAGTGAAAACCACCAAGAAACATATCAGGGGTACGTAGTTTTCTTGGTTTAGCTGGGTATTATAGAAGATTTGTAAATGGATTTTTGAAGATAGCTTTGCAGATGACCAAGCTGCTACAAAAGAATGTACCGTTTGTGTGGGATGATTAGTGCCAAGAAAGTTTTGAAAAGTTGAAGCAAATGTTAACATAGGCACCAATTCTGACATTGCCAGAGTCGGGGAAAGATTTTGTAGTGTATAGTGATGCTTCTTTGAGAGGTCTTGGTTGTGTACTGACACAGGACGGAAAGTAATAGCCTATGCATCTCGTCAATTGAAACCACACAAGAGGAATTATCCAATTCATGATTTTGAGCTAGCAGCTGTGATTTTTGCTTTAAAAATTTGGAGACATTATCTTTATGGTGAAAAATGCTACATCTATACCGATCATAAAAGTTTGAAATATCTCGTCTCCCAAAAAGAATTGAACTTGAGACAAAGACGGTGGATAGAGCTCCTAAAAGGTTATGACTGTGTTATAGATTACCATCCGGGGAAAGCTAATGTTGTAGCTGATACACTTAGTAGAAAAGCTACAATTGAATTAAGAGCAATGTTTGCATAACTCAATATCAATGATGATAAGAGTCTTTTGGTCGAGTTGAGAGCAAATCCGATAATGTTTGATCATATCAGATCAGCACAGCTAGAAGACAATGAGTTGGTAAGGAAAAGAGAAATGGTACAGAAGGATTCAGTAGAAAATTTTAGTGTCGATGATCATGGTTGTTTGAGATTCCGAAATCATATTTGTATTTCAGCTGCTTCTGAGCTTAAAGAGTTCATTCTTCGAGAAGCTCACGATAGTCCATTTCTCTTACACCCTGGAGGTAAAAAAATGTATCGTCATTTACGAGAACTATATTGGTGGCCTGGAATGAAAAGGGACATAATTGAGTATGTTAGTAAATGTTTGACATCTAAGCTGGTAAAAGCGGAACATCAGGTTCCTACTGGACTACTTCAGTTTATTAGTATTCTTGAGTGGAAATGGGATCATATCACGATGGATTTCATTACGGCATTACCATTATCATCAAGTAAAAAGAATGCCATTTGGGTGATAGTTGATCGACTTACCAAGTTAGCACATTTCATAGCAGTCAGAATAGATTGGACGTTGCAGAAACTTGCTGAGATAGATATTCGGGAAACTGTGAGATTACATGGTATTCCTGTATCCATAATCTCAATCGAGATCCTCAGTTTACATCGAGATTTTAGAGGTAGCTACATGAATCATTGGGTACTCGACTTAGTTTCGGTACAGCTTTTCATCTGCAAACAGATGGACAGTCTGAATGGGTAATTCAAATACTATAAGATACACTTCGGGCTTGTATCATTGATATTGAATCAGGTTGGGAACGTTATTTGACATTAGCTAAATTTATCTACAATAATAGTTTTCAATCTTGTATACAAATGGCCCCTTATGAAGCATTATATGGTCGAAGGTGTAGATCACTGGTATGTTGGATAGAATTGAATGAAAGAAAAGTGATTGGGCCGGAATTGATTCAAGAAATAGAGGAAACAATTAAAAAGATCAAAGATAGATTGAAGGCAGCTTTCGATAGACAAAAGTCTTATGCTGATTTAAAACGATGAGACATTGAATATTTAGTCGGGGACAAGGTATTCTTAAAGTTTCTCCATGGAAGAAAGTCTTGAGATTTGGTCGGAAATGTAACACCCCTAGCCCGTATCCGTCGCCGGATAAGGGTTATGAAGCATTACCGATCATATTACAATTCATACAATTATGCATTAGACATTACAGTTCGATATTTTAATAACATCAATGTGTATAATTTTTTCATATTTCAAAACTTGAAAATTATATAATTCACAACATAGCATAAATAAAATATAATTCAAAATATATCAAAACAACTTATACATATATAGAACATATAACACATCAATATCTTCATTGTTGAATATTAAACCTATTCTATTATAAGCCGTGTGCCTGCATAAGTTATACATCAATGGAAATAAATTTCTTTACAAACCCTTTTATTCCTACATGTGGCACCAATATGTTAGTCTATATGAAATTCCTATTACAACACTAATGTAATTTAATGCATCTATTTTATATATATATATTTATGTGAAAATAAAGGCATCTAAGCATATTTGAATAGAGCTTTATAGCAAGTCATACTTACGGTTAAATAAATAACTAACATATAAGAGAAGCAACATGTTACACTAGGCTCAAGTACATTACTTCATTTTAACTTACATCATTTTTGAATACAAATAAAAACTTCTCCACAAACTCATAATAAAACCAATTGAAAACTAATTACATAATTTAACAAGCAATTACACATGCAACTTAATACATTATAAAATGAGCGAACATATTATTGAAGCTTATATACATAATGCGCACTTGAACAATCATGGAATATTTTCCTTACCTGATGCCTTGCATAGCCGAATCACATTATTTAAAACCACATACACATCCAAAATTTCCATCACTGAATTATCAAAACTAAACTCAGTAAACATTATCACTAAGAACATGTTAGACCAAGACTAAGCATAATTAACAGAATTCACATACATACTTTATCTTAATATGAAACACATTCAAACTAACCTCATTCAAATTATCCAAATATACCTAATATATATTATGGCCAAAACATTCATACCATATCCAAGGTCTTTAATCAACTTCAATGTTCAAAACACATACCATAATTGCTTCCCATCCTTGGCACATAACCTGATAATCAAAAATGAGTTCAAACCATAATCTAATCGAAACCAAACTCAAGTATAACACTTAAGCCATTTTTGCATGGCTAGATTACACACAGCCAAAATCCAATATTTCAAAACCAAATCTAGCCTATATATGCCATAATTTGAGTTCAACTATTTAAATACTGAAGCAGTAGATAGTGTGATGAACTTTGCTGATGATCCCCGAGCTCGTAACTTGATCCAAAATCTATAAAATAGAGTAAACAAGAACATACAAAGTAAGCTAACTTAGCTTAGTAAGTCATAAAAAAATAAACAATCCAATGATATATTCAACTCATTTTAACTAACCGAGTTATATTAACATTATCACCCTTGACCTCAAACTTACAAATGAGATAATTAAGACATTTTCATAGACAATTTCCCACTTGGCTGAATACTTACATAGTCATTTTAACATATTAATAATCAACTTCCAAAACCAAATAGTTATAATAAAACCATACACATAAATACTTATATGCGTAAGCTCGAAAATCATAATGTAACATCACATATATATATTACTTATATGGCTGAATATACATGGTCATACATATGCACATAGTTAAGAATCATTTCATTGATACTCAAGTGATTTAGTCAGAAGTTTGAATACACATACCAATCTCACATATACTCATCATTAGCAGTACACATCACTTGTAACAAATATCAAGTTATATACTCACCTTATTACTAGTAGCCCATAAGCTAGTTCAAACTTGGCCATTTAGCTCATTTTACACATCCGTACACGATTTACCTTTGCTCGATGAACCATTCAGAATTGGATAGGACACTCAGATATTCACACATATCGTACAATGCCAACGTCCCAGACGTGGTCTTACATGTAATCACATATCGATGTCACTGTCCTAGACAGGGTCTTACTCGCACACATATATCGGAATCACATATCGATGCCATGGTCTTACTCGCACATCACATATCAGAATCTTATGTCATGACATATGTATCCTAGCTATTCCTAAGGTTCATACGTGACTTTTGGACGTCGTAGCTCGATCGAAACGAAGTCATAAACATAGTTGCCAAGCTTATCAATATTCACCTATTGAATATATAAATTCATATACTTCATTCTAGCATAAATACTTTGCATTTAATTAAAATTAAGTACATCTATTTGCTTATAAACTTACCTCGGACGATGTAAAATGGAACGAGACAGCTAGTCGACAACTTTCGTTTTCCCCCGATCCAAATCCGAGTCCTTTGGTTCTTGATCTAAACATATTCAAATTAAGCTCATTCAAACATATTTTCATTCAATTTAGTCCAGAAACACATAAATGGGTAAATTACCATTTTACCCCTGACATTTACACTTTTTACAATTTAGTCCCTATTGCACAAAACACAAAATATGAAAAATATCCCCATACCCATGTTAGGCCGAATCTTACCCATGTTCACACAAGTCCATATATTTCTTTTATTTCACATCTTAGTCCCTCAAATTATTATTTTTGCAATTTAGTCCTAATTACTCAAAATAATAAAAAACTCCAATACAAAACATGTTAATCTAAAACATATCTTTCCTATTTCATTATCAAACAAAAAAAATCACAAGCTCTCAAAAATGGCATAACTCAAAATATTCACCAAAATAAAAAATTCAAGCATGGGTTTATTAGTACTCGAAGCAACAATCTCAAAAACGTAGAAATTATAAAAAACCGAGCTAAACACATACCTTGATTGAGCTTGCAAGTAGCCGAACCCTAAGTTTCTTTTCTCTTTTCTTTTGTTTAAGTTCGGCCAAGAACATAAGAATATAAAACCATATTATGAATTTTATGTTTTATTATACATATATTACTTCATTTTTTTACCATTATAACCTTAATAATTTAATTAAGAGACCATATATAACATGCCCATTACCATCCACCTAAAAGCACAATGGTATAATTGCATTATAAATGCCTCCACTAACAAAGACAACAACAACTAAGCACTTTCACATTTAACTACCAAATTTTCATTTTACGCGATTAAGTCGTTTTATTTAATCGGGCACTCAAAAGACAAAATTAAATTACAAAAATTTCACATATACTAATTCACACATAATAAACACAAAAAATAATTTTAAAATAATTTTTTGACTCGTATTCGTGGTCTCAAAACCACCATTTTGACTAGGGTCTAAATCGAGCTGTTACAAGAAAGGTAAATTTAGTCCACGTTTTATTGGGCCGTATAAAATAGTGGAAAGAATTGGACTGGTTGCCTACCAATTAGCTTTGCATTTAGAGTTACAGAAGATTCACAATGTTTTCCTTATTTCTATACTTTGGAGATATCAGATCCTTCACATATCATTTCCACTGAAGACATTGAAATTCAACTGGATTTGTCTTACGAAGAAGAGCCAATGCAAATATTAGCTAGAGAAGTAAAGGAGTTGAGAAACAAATGGGTTCCTCTAGTAAAAGTGTTACTAAGAAACCATAAGGTGGAAGAAGCAACTTGGGAACTAGAAGAAACAATGAGAGTTCAATATCCTCATCTCTTCTCAGGTAAATTTCGAGGACGAAATTTATTAAGGGGGAAGAAATATAATGACCCAAAATTCATGGGCATCGAAAAAGTGCAATACCGGGCCCTCGTCTTAGTAAACCGAGTTATAAATAATTATTAGAAGTAATTATGAGTTTAGTTGAGTGCTTAATTAGGATTTAATTAGATGAATTTAGTGTAAATAAGAATAATTTAGGAAAAATGACTAAATAGAATAAGGTGTAAAAGTTTAATTATAAAGTAAAAGAAAATAATAGGGACGAAATAGGTAAATAAGCCAATGGCTTAAGATGAAGCGGCAATACATGGAAAAATCTTAGATTTTTCTTCATTTATATTATAAAAATATTATTTAATTAAAACATTATAAATTATATTAATTAAAGTTAAGATATTATATTATAGGAAATAAATAAAATAAAGACAATTGTATGGTAATAAAATATACATGTGTAATAATCATATTTGTACAATTGTAAATTAAACACTTAATTACTTTTTATTTAAGTAAAAATATATTTATTATTTATTATAATTATTAATTTAAAATATATTTATTAATTAAATAATTATATTGTAAGATTTTTGTATGATAAATAAATTAAAAATTTGCCAAATGGATGGTGATGATATTGTACAAATGTATAGAAATATATGTGTATAATTGTAGTATTTATACTTGTTATTAAATAGATATTTATTATAGTGTATTATTATTATTATTATTATTAATTTATTAAATTATAATTTATATTAATTATATTACGAGATTTTTATAGGATGAATAAATAAAAATATGACAAATGTATGATGATGGAATAATACATGTGTAAAATATGTATTAAAACACTTGTATTATAATGATATATTTTCTTAAATTTTAAGTAAATATATTTATATATTTTATATTAAATTATTATATTAATAAAATCTATGTTAGTTAAATGTTAAAATAATATAAAGTAAATGAAATAAAAGAAACAATAGCATAAAACAAAAGAAACAAAGCTAAAAAGAAATAGAGAGCATTCGAACAGGGGAAGGAAAGAAAGAAGAAAAGAAAGAAAAAGGAAAAATTGAGGTTTAAAAGTTTTAAGCTTTAATTGGTAAGTCAATTAAGTCATTTTCTTTTGATTTTGATGTTTTAGAAGCTTTAGAACAAAGTTTTGTTGAAATTAAGTTGAGGTTTTGGAAGTTTTTAGGTTTTTGAACATAGTTCTTATTGAACAAAATAATGAATTAAGGATTTAATTGAATGAATTTTAAGTTAGAATTGATTAAAGGATTAAATTGTAAATTAGGCTATAAGTTTTGTGTTGTAGGGATTAATTGAAAGAAGTTTTAAATTAAGGTTTTATTATGAACATTAGATAATTAAGTAGAATATGGAAGAAAATTAAATAGAAATAAAGCATGAATTGAGTTAGAAAAGTAAATGAGTTAATTAGGATTAAATTGGAATTAGGGTATAAATTGAATAGAAATTCAATTATTATTGTAAAATTAGTGCTGTAATTAATAGAATAATTATTTAATTTTCATAGCTAATAAAGAATTTGAGGTATCGACACAAAAAGGGAAGGAAAAGGTTGTCGAGGAGTAATTGTGAAATTCGGGTTTGTATTACTATAATTCAAATGATTTATTTATTCATTAAATGTTAAATTAATCTATGTATATGGTAAGTAAATTATAAGGTAAATTTTATTGTTGAATTGAATGAAAATTGAGTTGAATGATGAATATGTATTGAAATTGAATTGTATGTAGATTGAAATGGAAAAGTATATTGAATTGAGTTGTAATTAAATTGAGAATGAAATTGAAATTGAAAAGTAATATGGAATACCCTATTAACTAGTCGGGTAGAGTCGGATATAATTGGCATGCCATAGGATTTGGAAGAGTACGGGATTTATCGGCTTTGCCGATCAGAGACTTTATGTGTCGTATTTGAGGCACCTCGTGTGTCGTTTTAGACACTTATTGTCGTATACTGATCAGGTACTATGTACCGTTTTAGGCACAATGTGCCGTACTAGTGTGTTTGGGTTGGAATCTGTGTATCCGTTAAAGTCCGGGTTTGTTAATAGGGTGAAAAACTAAAATGAGAAATTTAAAATAAATTGATTGATTATATTATTGAAAATATTGAAAGAAATGAGAAAGTTGAATTATGTATTGAAAGGCATGAACTTAATGTTCGTATGGTGATTGAAATTGTACATATGATATGTGATGGAAATTGAAGAATAGCTATAAATAGTATTGTTATTGTTAATTAATGAAAGTTTAAGAATGAATTGATATTTGAGAAATTGGATAGTTACATGCATGGTAATTATAATTCTTTATTGCTATTATAATTTGAATTATGGTAATACCACTGAGTAAGGATTACTCAGCGTACGGTTGTTTTCGTTCGCAGGTTGATAGGAGTCCAGTGTCTCGGTCCAACATCCGAACAATCCCAAATCCAGCATCAAGATTTTGGTGATGTTTTCTTCCTTTATGTGAAAGTGGCATGTACATAGGGATTATAATGGTTATTTTGGTATGTTATATAATTTTTTTTGTAAAGAAAGGTATTTGGTGTTTTGATAATTAAATTAGTGAAATGGTAAAAATTGTGTATGGCATTGGTATTGAATTGAAATGGTTTGAATAGTTTTATAAGCTAATTAGAAATGATAATAGGGTTTTCATTAATTAAGTTGTTAAGTCAATATGTCAAGTATGATTTAAGTATATTTGAGTATATAAATGCATTGGTTGAAATACTAGAATTGGTTTGGTTGCTATTTGAAATTTGCAGGGAAGGTTAAATATTTATAAAGGAGTTACATTGATTTTTTTTTAAATGAAGTCAATTAAAAAAATTATATGAACTTATGATTATATTATAATATGTTGTTATTTATTTAAGAATTATTTATAAATTGTCTAATATGTCCAATAATGCCTCGTAACCCTGTTTCGACGACGATTTAAGGTTAAGGGGTGTTACAAGGGATATGAATTGTGGATCTATATTAGAAATAATGAAAACTGGCATACCATGTAATCTAATAATCTCAAAAACATATAATTTAGACAATCTATTAAGTGTGAAATCCATTCATACTGGGATAAAATATGCAGACTTCATAAAACGGTTGACAATTATTCAATAGCATCTTTCTTTTTCAAAGATAGAGGTAATCCCGAAATAAAATCCATAGTAACTTTATCACATTTCTATTTCAGTATCCTAACTGGCTGTAGCAATTTTGAAGATATCAGTACCAATGTTCAGCTTTATCTTGCTGACATATTAAACATTTAAATTCAAATTCAGAAATACCACGTTTTATTCTGGACTACCAATACATCTGTTTTAGATCATTATACATTTTATTATTTCCCAGATGAATAGACATAATACCACTGTGAGCATTCGCGTATCATTTTCTGTACAAGCTCCAAATTCTTTGGTACATAGACTTTGCCTCTAAATAATAGACAATTATCAGATCCATTCTAAAATTCTTAGTCAGAAGTTGACTTACTCTGTACCCATTTAACTTGTAACTCATTATCACTATTTTTGAGCTTCACTACTCTGTTGTAGAAACATTGGTTTAACTTTAAACTCAGCTAAAAATTGAGACATCAATAGGCAATAATAATCGGGTATTCATTGCTTATAAGGCAAAAAGAGATTTTCTACTTAGAACGTCAGCAATTACACTTGCTTTTTCCAAATGAAAATCAATTACCAAATCATAATCTTTCAGCAGTTCTAGTTATCCATACTGTCTCAGATTCAAATCTTTTTGCGACATCAGATAATTTAAACTTTTATGATCAGTAAATATATAGCATTTTTCCCCAGATGATAATGTCACTAAATTTTTAGTGCAAATACAATAACTGCCAATTTTAGATCATGTATCGGGTAATTCTTTTCATACGGTTTTTAACTATCTGAAAGTATAGGCTATTACTTTGCCTTTGTGCATCAAAACAAAATCTATACCATTAAATGATGTATCACTGTAAATCACAAATTCCTTACTCGATTCAGGCTGAACCAGAATTGATCCTTCGGTCCACAGAGCTTTCAACTAATCATAACATTGTTGACATTTATCACAATATTCAAATCTTACTTCTTTCTGTAATAACTGTGTCATTGGTATAGCTATCATAGAAAACCCTTCCACGAAAATTAATAAGGAATCGTATAATAAAGCTATTTCAATTTTTAACATCGAAGCTTTGTATTTTACAAGGCCATAACCATCAGATAGATCAAGAACCATACTGCTATAAGAGAGCCAACGTTTCAATAGTAGTCCCAATAACAACCAGTTCCATAATACAATTTCTATTGGATGATCTAAAAAATTGTATTCATCGAAATAAATTTATTGCTGGGATCAACTTAAAGATACAGTGTGATTGGAATTCAGTCAGCCGCTAAAGCCAATATAAGAATCCTCCTAGAGTAGTATTTGCATGTACATGATTATGAGAAATGTATCCAAATTCTATCTTCAGAAGGAATTTTGAAATAGGATCCGCATTAAGGTGTGAAGCTTGTGATCTACTCATGGGGCGGAGTGTGTTTAAAGTGGTTAACTGTAGAGATTGACACATAATTATCCGTCAGAAATTAGAAAACTATCTGTCAAGGTCTGAAAAGAAGCCTAAAATCCTTGAGTCGGGGAAATCAACAACATCGTTTAAAGGTAATATTTGCTGAGACTTACTAAATTCCATTAAACTTATAGGCATCTATTTGTTATGTAGGATATTGGAATTGAACCAGTGAGGTAGGAGAGACCAAGCTAAGAATGTGCCAGGGTGGCGGTTTCAAGAGCAATATTATATATAGAGGGGTATTTTTGGATATAAGGCTTACAGTACTCTACACTATGATTAAGTGAGTTTTAATAAAGTTTTAAGTTGTAACATATTAAACTAGTTTCGAGAATATGTTGTATCTAGTAAACATATCTTTTAAAATCTTTTGACTGAAAAAGAATATAAATAGATGAGAGGTATGTTCAGAATGGTTTGTTGAAAAATCTTGGTTAAGTATTTTTTTATTGTGACGTCCTATATCTAGGTCTAGTAAATTGGATCTGGTATAGGGCATTACAAATTAATTGGTATCAGAGCTTTTGATTTAGTCGATCCTTTAGAAATGGGATAGAGACAGCCCTGTATGCATGATACACCGGACCTGGCTTAGTCCCTTAGGTAAGTTAAAGTATTTAGTTGATACAAAATTGAAGAATATAAGTCCAGTTGGAAAGATATAAGGTAGTTCTATTGATAAGAGAAGGAAGATGATACAAATTGAACTTAGAAATTTAATACAAAGAAAGAAAAGTCTTCAATTTATTACCTCTGTAGGTTGGTCGGTAGGTTCAACATGAACTTCTTCTAGTTGGCGGCGTTCTTGGGGGACTTTTTCAGGAAGATCAAAATCCTCCAAATTTTCCTCCTTTATTTCTGGCTCTCTAGAGATGAAGAAGTTGGCCAATTGCCTCCATTCCCTTTAGAACTTCTTCCAATCTTTGCCCTCAAGATGACAGGCATCAAAGTTTAGAGATTCAGCAGTGACCTTCTATAAGAAGATGAGGACTTAAAGAAAGAGAAGAGAGGAAAGCCTCATTCACCTACAGAGGCAAGTTGCTATTTTTTTGTTGCTGGATGGCTTCAAGAGAGAAAGGATATTGCCCTGAGCTTATGAGATCCCGCTGTGGGAATATTTTACCCGCTTCGCCAGACAAAGTTTTAATGTGTAAGGCACCAAGAGGAGCTTCTGTTCGACCTTGAAATGTTTCCTCTGGTGTGAATACAACCACAAGTGCATCTGAGACGTGGACTAGAGAGTTTATAGAGTTGGCGGACTCTATTGGCGAAACATGAGGAAAAGGTAGGAGAGTAGGAGGAGTGACGGCTCTCATTGCGCTGAGTCAATCATAAGCGGTCATGTCCCTCGGTATCCTAGGTGTTACTCTCCACCCTTGGCCTTTTCTGAGTTCTTGTAACAACCTTAACTCGTCTCCGTCACTGGATTAGGGTTACAGAGCATTACTGTACAATAGAGAACTTTAACATCAAAATAAAGGTCAACATGTAGTTTATATTGATAACATTATTTAATTATGACATAAATACTTTTACTGGTCTTAAATCGGACTTATGTGGCCCTAAAAATTTTTGAAATTAATTAAGGACGAAAACGAGGCAAATTAGAAAGTTTAGGCAAAACATGAAAAATTGTAAGATAGGGATAACACAACCATGTCGCTACGCCGTGCGATGTAGCCCAGGTTATGTGGGTATTTGAACTATAGGACACATAGCCATGTCCCAACTCATGTGTCAAACCATGTAACTCACTAACCTATGTCACACGACTGTGTTATGGGCCGTGTGCTAGGCTGTGTGAAGCTTGCATCTAAAATTTATTTAGCACACGGCCGTGTGGAGTGAGCGTGTGTAGCTCACATCCATGTGATATATCATGTCCCAGGTCGTGTATGGCACAAATTGCCCCAAAATAAGCCAATACAAATCGTATTCTTACACACCAATATACACCATTTCCACGAGCATTCATATGACCAAAACATAGTCCACACATACTCAAAATATACCAAATCAATTGTCCTATAAGTTCTAACTAATTACCCACAATGGGTACCACAATCACAATCAATCTTGGGCCTATTCAACAATAAAGTTTCTATCACTTAACATACCTTATACATACCAAATGACTATATCACAAACATATCTAACAACCTAGTTATTGCTACTTACATGAGGGCATGCAATATTTACTATCATCTCATATAAATAAACATCATTTACAAGTCTTCATCAAAAGGCATAAACATAAGTGAACTTGGCACCACTTCAAAGCCAATCACCAAGACAACACTTAAAAACTCTATTACATGCCAAAACACATATATCATTTAATCACTTCAGCAAATCAATGGTCATCTAAATCACAACGCATACACAAGTGATCAAAATTCATACTTACATATATACATTTGTAAACCAACACTAATGCATATGGGCAGATAAACTTAAACCACATCGCATTGGTAAATAGCACAAACTCAACTCCTAATACATGCAATTTTTTACCATTAGCCAAAATAAACAAAACTACCAATACGATGAATGGATAGTGTGATGTTGCTTTGACAAGACTCTAACTGATCGAGTTTTCTAATGATTTACAAAATAGAGAAAACACATATGTAAGAAACTAGTGCCTAGTAAGCTCGTATTAAGAAATTAAACTTACCATGTACATTAAGATAAATTTCATTTTCTTATAAACCAAACATCCTTTAAGTTAAACAATCAAAGATAAATTTCATTTTCTTATAATCCAAACACCCTTTCCTATAGAAAAAAGTTCACTAGCTTAGTTTATGAAACAATGTACTTGTAAGATCAAATAAGGCATGTCAAAAAACACATCAACATCTGAATTTCACCAACTAACATTTGTAAATAACATGTAACTTTATCTTCTTTAAATTATGCATATCCAAATTCCCATATCATGTATTTAATACCATAGTTTAATACATACATTTACTTTTCCATTTGAACCTTAACTACCCATTGAACTGAATAAAATAACATTAGATGATACAATACACTGGCACGAAGCCTGCTAGGCTCAAGGCCTGATATGATACACTGGCATGAAGCCAGTAACACCCCAAAACTGGGCCAAGAAGTTTTGAGGGTATTTTAGGAATTTTAGCCTTAGAGTGTTTAGAATTTTGTGACATGGTAGATCAATCATGTTTTTTAATATGGTTTTTAGAAAATTAAATAAATTTCTAAAAATGAGTTTTAAATACTTTTATTTTTGAAAATAGGACTAATTTGTAAAGGCCTAATACTTCTCCTACCTACAACTATTTCACGTAAAACCCTCCCCTTTTGTTTTGTGTTTTCCGTCCCAAGTTCTCCCTAAAATTTCCCCAACTTCATTCCACAAGTATAAACCTCCATAAATCTTCAAGAAGAACACTCAAAACCCCATAAATTTCTCCACTATTGAACTTTTTGGGATTTTTGGGCTTTCGATAAAACGATTGGATTTTCATCAAATAAGGTTACGATTTATCTTCACATTAGTTTTAAATGTTACCTAGTCTCTTAAACTGAATTATTAGCCATTAAAATGCATATTTTAAATAAAAGCTAAAAGTTGGTTGTTAATGATGAATTTCGAGATTGTGGATTAAAATATGGTTTCATGATTAAAAGGTTTCTAAAGTTACTTTGAAATTTTTATAAGAATTTATCGAGTTTTAATGAATTTTAGTCATAGTGGCCAAAACTTGTCAAAAAATGTCAATACCTTAAAACGTGTAGTTTAGTGTAGTTTAAAGGTTGGGAATTAGTCGTAGATGAATATGTTGAGGAATGAAATTTGTTTCGTGTGAAAAGATTAAGTGTACACTGAGATATTCAAATTTAAAGTTTTTTATGTCGAAGGTTTCGATTAATAGTGAATGTAGCTTAGGTCATTGTTTTTTTATTTTTTAAGGTGAGTGGATGAGTGATTATTGATTGTGTGTTTGTGTGGTTTGTCTTGTTGAAGTTTTGGATTCAATAGGACCTTCAACAACTAGAGACAAAGGAAAAGAAAACTTGTCTAAGCTTTCAATTTTTCGACGAAAGTATATCTTTGGTATGTTTTGGAATAGCTACTCGTAGATGATTCATTGCGTAATTGGGAATTTTGAAGTAGCCGGAACCGCTAATCTAAATTCTGAGAGGAAGTGTTCTCACACCTATGATAAAATGTGATATATTTATGCTTGTGAAATTGTGAAATTATGAACATATATGAGATGCTATGACATATGCTATAAGCTTATGATGATTGATGTGAAAGTGAATATGAGGGTGTGCTATTCATGCCATGTGATAGTGATTATATTGTGCTACTAATGTGAATATGCAGTGAATATGTGTGGAAAATCGGTAAGTAAATATGTGATAATAATGTGGATAATTTGTCCTTGTGATATTATGAGACTATTGAATATAGTTGGCAGGCCATAGGACTGTGAGTACTCACCTTTGTGTTATGATATATAGGGCGTTGAGGCTCAAGGATAGTTTTCAGAGAGATAAGGGAATGTGAGCTATGCTCTATTCAGCGGGATATGTGTGCTTGGTGTGTTGGAGAGTGTTAGCTATATACTTCACTTACGGGACATGTATGACTCTTTGAGTCATTTTGATATGTTGGAGTTCCGTGTATCTGATGTATGGTGATAGAGTCCATGTTATGTTTCATATCCTCAAGAGCCAAAATATCATAATACGTGACTGAAAGTGACTAATTGTGATTAATATGTGTTGTACTATATGCTTAAATATTCATGAAAGATATTAATTGTCTAAAGCATGGCATAGGAGTAGAAGATGTTATGATTATGTTGCACGTTTGCTTTGTTGATGCATAATGACTTGTTTGCATAGTGGTTGTTCTGAGCATTCAGTGAGCTTGTTGAGCTCACCCACTCCTTTTTAACCGTTGTAGAGAAGTAGTGCCGGTGTGAGCGGTGTGGTCTCGAGGGGTGATCCAAGCCAAACTTTTGGTTGCCATTAGTAGATGTTGCTTGCTTATTTTTGTTTTTAGGAATGAAAGGCAATGTGGTATATGTCATATTGTTTTGCTATGATCTTTAGTTGATTGCATGCCTATTAAGCTTGATGATTTGTAGGCTTAAAATATGATTTTTGGGTATGCTATTTGGGGCATTTTTGTGTTTATTTTATGATGTAATTAATGCATGACATTTAAAACTATTCTAGTATGATTTATATGATGATATATGCCGTGTTTTTAAGGTATACAGTAGAGGTATCGATATTCAGGTTTTAAAAATGCTACCTCTAAAAATTTCAAAGTGAAGGAAGTCAGTCTTGTTGGTTGGTATCAATACTTTATCAGGACTATCGATACGCGGGGTGAAATTATCGATACCTGTTCTGTAGTAGTGATATTTTCTGATTGTTGGGTTTTTGATACGAGAACCAGTAAGCTATTTTGGTATCAATTATCCAAGCGATATTGATACCACTTGGGAGAATTATTCATACCACATTTTTAGTATCGATAGCTACTTAACAGTTTTGGGAAATTTTGCTAAGTGGTCCTAACGCAAGTTTAGTACCTATTTTATGTTTATTTAATTAATGCTTGACATATTTTACCGATAAAAAGTAGATGTATGACTTACAATTCATGTGAATACTGTGTTAAATAAAAAAAAGATGCATGTGTAATAACGTGACGATTTGAGATGAACATGATGCGAGATGGTAGTGTAGCAACCTAGTATTCGGGCTTGGTGACTGGGCTGGGTATAAGGTGTTACAAAGCTTGGTAGGCACAAAGCCTGAATCAATACACCGGCACAAAACCTGCTAGGCACAAAGCCTGAATCAATACACCAGCACTAAAACTGCTAGGTACAAAGCCTAAATCGCTATCTCCAATTCAATTCCATCTCATTATTAATTTTTCATTAGTCAACATTCAAAATAAAAAATAGTACAATTAGTTGAACAAATCAATTAGTAAGGATTTTAACGTAACATATTACATATATTACAAACTTACTTGAACATGTAAACGACTTCTAACTCGAATCGACCACTATTCCGCTACTTAGACTTTTCTACGATTTATGTCCGTTCGAGTTGTTTCTTGATCTAGATAAATATTTTTATTCAATTAGTCTCGTTCTAGCATTTAAAATAATTAAATTTACACAATTTAACCTTTCCATAAAATTTACAAAATTTCCCATAATATGTTACCCTTTTTACAATTTAGTCCCTATACCCGAAACTTGCAATTTAAGCACAATTAAAGAAAACCCATGCTAACGGATTTTTACTTAGTCCCTGCTCAGCCTACTTTTATCAAAATTTCACAAGAATTTAATAGAATTCCACCATTTTAACAACTTAGTCCCTAATTACAAAATTAACAAAATTTAATTAATCAAATAGTCCCTATGTATTTCATAGCTTCAAAATCTAACAATTTCCATAACAACATTTAGTATTCATCAATGGTAAGTTTTAAAATCTTATACAATTTTGAAAACAGAGATACAGTTTAGCTTGACCTAGTTGCAACAATCTCAAAAACATAAAGATTATGAGAAACGGGCGAAAACATGGCTTACATGCAAGGGAAGAACCCAGGCCGAAGCTTCCAAAGTTCTCCTACGTTGGTTCGGTGATAACAAGAATGGAAGAAGAAAAGATGAAATAGGGCCTAGTCGAAATAGTGGTTTTGGACAAAAAATCCTATGTTAAAATATTTTTTTTGTGATTATTATGAGTTCTAGGATATGAAAATAACCAGTGTTAAAGTTTCATGAAGAAATTCTATAAGGTGCCCAATTGGAAATTAGGGACCAAATTGAATAAATTGCAAAACTTGGGTTCTAGAAGCAATTTGCATGAAATTACTTTGAATTATAAATTAGAAGGTATTAAACAGCAATTTTCCCAATTTCTAAGTTTTTGGACAAAATTGGGCATGCATAGAAAAATTTGGAAGTTTTGTAAGGAGGGCCATTTTGGTCATTTGGTAATAAACTTAATAAAAAGGGAAAAAGAAAGCTAAAATCAGCCATCTTCTTCCCCATAGGTGCCGAAATTCCTAGTGCTCCATAAGGTAGGGTTTTCAACATTTCAAGCTCAATAGTAAGTGCTCCCTAGCCCCGTTTTTAATGCTCTTTGTAGTTTTGAGATCCTCGTAACACACTCTATCCATTTCTACCCATATCTCAAGCTAGGGTTCATGTTTGGAAATTTACCCATGATTGAGATGCTTGTTTTTGATGATTTATGGAGGAATATGAGAGTTTAAAGATGGTAAACAACTTTTACTAGGTAGGTTTTCATGGAAATGGCCTAAAGGACCATTATGTGGTAGAAATGTGAAATACAAGAAATTATGGGCTGGTATGAGCTTAAGATACATTCGGCTAGGCATGGGTAACCAAGTAATTTCATGCATTCCATTATATGAGCCTACAGACTAATTTGTAAAATTGTGAAATGTTAGGGGCAAAATTGTCATTTTTTCTGGGGTAGAATTTAGATTCTAAATGAATAGTATGAGGTATTAATAACTTATTTTTAAGGATACAGACCCCGAGGAACCAATTCCGGAGGTCGACCGTGGAAAACGATAGGCTTCGAAAAAACTGATATACGAAACCGAAGCAATTACCAGGTAAGTTCGTGTAAGTCGAAATAAACTTTAAATATACTTGAAAATGCATATTCTTAAAACTATGTTAATTTATATATTGATTGCATGACAATCCATGAAATATGGTAGTGTAAAACAAAAAAGATGATAATTGTCCCGGTTGAATGAAAAAGGGAGATTCGATGGGTAAATTCTTGTTTACATGACTTAAGATCTTGCATGTGTTGCAAAAATGGATTTAGCCCAGACGGGTAATCTGATGATCCCAGTATAGTAAGGATCTAGCCCGGACGGGTGTTCCTTAAGTGATCGAACCTCCTGATGAATATATGTGCGTTGTGGTTTTAGCTCGGATGGGTAATATGATTAAGGACTGAAATTAGCCTGGACGGGCATTTTAGATCCGAATATTTTGGAGTAATTGTTGTTGTATGGGATTTGGCCTGGAATGGTTATCCCGATAATACTCCTTGAATTTATGTTATGAGGGATTTAACCTGGACTAGTAATCCCGCTGTAAGAGTGAGGTTCACGGGAGTGTATATTTAAAATGGTCACTAGCATGACTTGACGGTAAATGGGATACCCATCGAGATTTTTGAGAAATTCAATGGGACTGTAATAAGTCATGAGAATGGAAATGTGTGAATTAACGAGCTCACCAAGATTAATGCTATATTGCATGAGAGGAAACTAACTTGATGAATGAGTGTATGTGATAGGGAATTTATACTATGCATGTTTGGCATGAATATCTTTTATGGTTGTATGCAAAATAACCGATAAGTTTATCTTCCTGTTATCTAAACTTACTAAGCATGTTAATGCTTACCCTCTTTTCCTTTCCCTGTTTTGTAGAGCTCGCCGACTCGTGAAGATTAGAAGATGATTGGAATATTGTCAACACTATCAGCTTATCTTGCTTTGGTATATAGATACCTTTACTTTCTTACAATGGCATGTATAGGTTTTTGGTTATTTTTTTATATGTGTCATTGATTAACCAATGTAAAGGCTTGAATGATATACCTATTCATTTTTTATATGGCCATAAGACATGGCTCATTTTGATGTAGGTAGAAACCTACTAATTGTGCATGTTGGTGTTTAAACGTTCATGAGATGGTTAAATGTGGTATATCATGAATGGACATATGGAATGTGGTCAAATCACTTGGACATGGCTAGATCATTATTGGCAATGAGTTATAAAATGAGCCAAGTCTAAATGTGTTTGATGATATGGTAATCCTTAATACAGAGAGGATAATCTAGCATGAATAAAACCAATGAGATGAGGTTAACATGCAATAGACCATTGAAGGTAGTCATCGGGCATATTTAAGCCTTGTTAAATACCATAGAAGTTCACAGATGTGGGTGGATGTTGAGGGTCACCATTGGCTTGGATTGTAGCCTCCAAAAAGGTCCACACGGGTAGACACACGGGCGTGTGTCTAGGCCATGTGTGACAACAGTCAGTTCCATGGGCGAGTAGTACGGTCGTGTGTCCTCTGTACCTAAAATTTTTAGGTCAATATGCATGGTAGTAAAGACACGGGTAGAGACACGGCCGTGTGTCTCAACCGCGTGGAAGACATGGCCTAGCACACGGGTTTCTGTCTTGTCCGTGTGCCCTTAAATCATGATGACATCATAAATAAAATGCATAGGTTTTTAGACACGAGCGACGACACGGGCTTGTCTAGGCCATGTAAAGGACACGGACCAGAGACACGGGCGTGTGCTCGGCCTTATGAAAGCTCCTATAGGTTCGAAATGGAAAATAAATTCAATATTATTCCACACGGGTTAGGGGCACGGACGTGTCCCAAGCCCACGGACGTATACATTGCCTCTACACAGGCGTGTGGGGCTTAAACCTAGGAATTTTCCTAAGATTTTCTTAAGCTCTCGGTTTTGTCTCGGACCTTTCTTAATGCATGTTTTGTAACACCCCGTACCCGAGACCGTTGCCGGAGTCGGACACGAGGGGTTCACAGACTAAATTCGCTTACTATCGCAGTCCATTTTAAAATTTTCCAGGCAATTGGCTAACTGCGACACTGTCACCTCAAAAATCATATATTGAGTTTCACAACTCGAAAATCAGTTTTGTAATTTTTCCCTGAAACTAAACTCATATGCCCATCTACATATTTTTTTCTAGAATTTTTGGTCGGGCCAATTAGTATAGTTTATTAGTCAAAGTCTCCCATGTTACAGGGATCGACTACACTGACCTTTGCGCATTACGAGTTGGATATCTCCCTGCACAGAGCTTCAATACTGATGCCGTTTGTTTCTATAGAAACTAGACTCAGAGAGGAATCTATAAATGTATGGCATGACTCGTAATTATCTCTGGTTAATTTATAATGAATTTCCAAAGTCGGAACAGGGAATCCAGAAACCGTTGTGGCCTTGTCTCACGAGAACCTGAATATCTCTTAATATACTGTCCATATGATCATTTCGTTACTTTCCTATGAAAATAGATTCATCAAGGTTCGTTTACATAATTTATTAATTATTTAATTCCAATCCTACTATTTTTAGTGATTTTCCAAATCTACATCACTGCTGCTGCCAGCATCTGCCTTTAAGGTAGACTTTACCTATTTCATAGTTTCCATGATTCAACTAGCCCTTTTAGCATAAATAGCACAAATTATGATAGTGATTAACCATTCCATACCAAATGATTATAACATTATTCTCAAACATATATAAGCCATTTTCGCATGGCTATATACATTAACCAAAATATTCTTCCGCCACTAGTCTATTTTATACATGCCATAAGATAATCCAAAACATAGTAGTACCAAACAGTGGATAGTGATAGTGTGACTAGTTGCTGACGATCCCCGAGCCTATAGCTTCGCAATGAGATCTATAAAACAGAAGAAGCAGAGTAAACGGAGTAAGCATTACAATGCTTAGTAAGTTTTAAGCAGTGTCAACAGATAACAATCAAATTATAACATAGTTGTTCGTATTCTTATTTCACTCTTCCTTCGGGTATACCATCCCTTTACCGAATATGCACATCTCATCATATACAATATGCAGATAAACTTTCACATAAAAGTGCCCATGTGACATAGATATATCGTATGACTTCACATCGCCTCTCACATTGATCCGATGTCACATAATCATAGGAATAGTCTCATAGATTGCTCTCGTATGCATCACATAACTACCTTATGATTTAGTGCAAATCAAGCTCACATATAAACTTGGAGTAAATACCTGTTTAACCTTTCGCATTGAATATATTTACAAGCAATTCTTATTACGAAGTCTTACCCGGACATAATCTCCACACGAAGTTATCGGGTCTTACCCGGACAAAATTCTCACACGTAGTCATCGGGTCTTTAGAGCTCGGATATAGTACGAGCACAAAGCTTACGGACATTAATCAGTGATAATATTCTCGCATAAAGCCTGCGGGGTTTTAACCCGGATATAGTACTGACACAAATGCCCTTCAGGACTTATCACATTTATGCACTTTCACATCCATCACGTTGGCCACTCGGCCCTGTCACATATATACACTTTCACATTCATCACATCGGCCATTAGGCCTTATCACATATATACACTTTCACATTCATCACATCGCCCATTAGGCCTTATTACATATATACACTTTCACATTCATCACATCGGCTATTAGGCCTTATCACACATATACACTTTCACATTCATCACATCGGCTATTAGGCCTTATCACACATATACACTTTCACATTCATCACATCGGCCATTAGGCCTTATCACATATATACACTTTCACATTCATCACATCGGCTATTAGGCCTTATCACATATATACACTTTCACATTCATCACATCGGCTATTAGGCCTTATCACATATATACACTTTCACATTCATCACATCGGCCATTAGGCCTTATCACACATATACACTTTCACATTCATCACATCGGCCATTAGGCCTTATCACATATATACACTGTCTTGGCTGAATCTACATCTATCATTTTCCAATATCACAATTTAGAATTCACGTATGGGTTTAATCAATAGCTTATGAGCAACTAGAACAAGTTTATCAAGGTTTACAACACAATCTCAAATTCAGCACAAGCTGTTTTTCCTGAGCAATAGTCACTAAATCATTTATAACTGGAGCTACAAAACTCCAAATCACTTTCTGTTAATTTTTCCTGAATATAGACTCGTATATCTTCCATACATAAAATTTCCAGAATTTTAGGTTTGGCCAATCAATACCAGATTTTTCTTAAAGTTTCCCCTGTTTCACTGTTTGACTAATCTGACCACTCTTCACTACGAATCGGATTTCTCATTTTACAGAATTCAAAATGTGTTGTATTTGATTTCATTTGAAACTATACTCATTAAGGAGTCTAAGCATATAAATTTTATCTTATAAACATTTTTGTACAATTTATAATGATTTTCTAAAAACGGAACAGAGGATTACAGCGTCATTCTGCACTGTCTCACACAACTTTAAATATCTCATTATCGGAAATAAATTTTCTTACACGGTTTCTTTTATAAGAAACTAGACTCATTAAGCTTTAATTTCATAATTTATTCAGCCTCCCATTCAACTCCAACAATTTATGGTGATTTTCTAAATTCATGTTACTGCTGCTGTCCTGAGCAGGTTTATCACAATTTTACTCTTCTGACATATCCTTTTAGCACTTCATAATATCATATCCATTTGGCAACATATCATAGCAATAACTTACCTATACTTCATAATAGCCATTAGGCTATATGCATAAAAATTTACAATAGAGTTATGATTCTTTTAATATGTGCTTAACATATCATACTCAATCACATTATAGGCTTTAATACTTAAAACTTACCTCGATCGCTAATGTACGTCAATTCCGACTATTCGACCAATTTCCCTTTTTCCACGATCCGACTTTGTTTCCATAAGCTCTTGATGCTCAATCAACAATTTTTAACTTCAAATTTGCAAACAGCAATGTCGTCACTTTACATAACAGAAATTAAATTTCATTACTTAAACTATCCACGACAATCACCTTCCGAGCACCTTAATTTTCTTTAAGCTAAACTACCTCATAGTATACATATACACATTCGGCTAATTATAAAACAAATCAGCACTCATAACCGAATCATTGAATAAAATCACATTCGGTAATATGCTTTTAAATAATTTCAATATTTATTAACATCTAAAACTAATTTGCTTGGGGTGCCATGAATTATTCAAATCGGCCGAATATCATTGAATCTCTAAAATCATGCTTATAACCACTTGGCCGAGTTTCACATTTCAAAGCCACATATATATATTATTCAAAGTATTTATCAACATTTAAAAATCCAAAACCATAAAACTCAATTCATATAACACCAAACTCAATGCTAAATCACCCTAGGCACATTCGGCACTAGCACAAGCACACACACATTTAACTTTTCTAAAATTCAACTTTAACAAGCTTCCTATGCTTCCATGATAAAAACCGAATGCTCATCTTACCACCAACATGCATATTTAATTATCTCAAGCCTCTCTTAATCAATTTTATTCATAATAGCATGAACTCAACAATCCATTACTCATACAAAACAACATAATCGAAAGTCTTACTCATTCCAAAAATTCAAATCTCAACTTGGTCACAAAAATAACTTGATATCTCACCAACACAACATCAACACCAAGCAAGAATGATGCATCCATGGCCGAGTGTCATTTCCATCACATAGCAAGATTTAGACCATGGGCTAGGTAGAACTCAAGCTAACAACTAAAACATGCATGCATCTCATGGAACATCATCAAACATACCTTAGCCTAGTTACATGCATGGCCGAACCTCTTCAATCTTTCTTCTTCCTTCCTCCTTAAAATTTTTGGCCAAGGATGAACCAAAGGATGAACACTTTTTTTTTTGTTTTTCTTTCCTTCAACTCACGGCAGGGGGGGGACAATCACACATATCCTTTCTTTTTTTTTGTTTCTCATCCTACTAACACTAATATTTTATTGCCCATGCTCTTTATTTTATTGTTTCCTCCCATGATGCACCAACACAACATGTCTATGACATGTTTTGCCCATCACCCTTTGTCCATCCTAATGTCATGGCCGGCCACTACTAGATGGGGAGGGAAAATTGACATGCAAGTCCCCCCTTTTTCAACATGCACTAATAGGTCCTTATGTTTTGATCTATCACATTTCAAAAATGTCACACATAAGCCCTATTGACTAAATTCACATGAAGTTTACTAAATCGAAACTTAAAATTTTCACACATTTATTTTAGACAATAAATATCATGTTCAAATAATTTGGTTACTCGGTTTAGCGGTCCCGAAACCGCTTTCCGACTAGGGTCAAATTAGGGGTGTCACAACTCTCCCCCCTTTAGGGATTTTCGTCCCCGAAAATTTCCACCGATGCATAGTTTAGGATAACGTCCTCTTATTGAATTATATTCATATAAACATTAGCTCATCGATGGCAATTGTAATTCATTATTGATTTCGCATCGATCTATAAAATCATTTTCTTATCTTAAAACAAATACATAAACATTTCTACAGGTATGCACAAATATCTCATTTTCTTGATTTCATAAGCAATAATCACTTAACTTAATTCACAAATGCATTTCAAACACATATTAAGCACATATTAACATGTATAATTCACATCATCAACCCACATTTTCATTCATGAATAAGCTGTAACCTAACCGAAAGTACACATATACTCAAACATCCCAATAAATATCCTTTATAACTTTATCACATCTCAATATTCAACTTAACTCATTTCCAAAAGAAAAGTCAACTTCCACGTACCTGAACATTTAGTTCATTTAGCACATTCAATCATAGTTAACGTTACCCGTATACAGTCGAATAGGCACAAAGCCTAATATAATACACTGGCATGAGATTTATTCTAGCGCATAACTCGTATATCCAAAATTATCAACATTCATCAAAAATTCTTTCAAACTTTCGAATGTCGAAACTTAATCAAAATAATTTCTTGAACAAGATTAACAAAATAGTGTCCATTCAGCAATAGCACATATAGCTCTTACAATGCCATATCCTAGATATGGTCTTACATATTCTCACATATCGAGCCGATGCCATGTCCCAGACATGGTCTTACACACTATCTCAAATCAATGCCTTCGTCCCAAACGAGGTCTTACATGAATTCCACTTCACACACTTAGTGCCCACTGACCGATCTCGCACTCATAGTGCTCGGTTAAAGGAATTCCCACACACACAGTGCCTCTAATTATTCACATACATAGTGCTCTTATTCATTCGTTAATACACATTGATATGACTTAACCAAGTCTATAAACATCATGAATGTACACTTTTAAACATATCATCTCATTTAAATTTGAATTCGTATAGTAATGAATACTTAAACTTTGCTCAAATTACCGGCACGAAGCCTACTAGGCACGAAGGCCCGAATACACGTCACTAGCATGATTGCTCTTCGGGATTTAGCATGGATATATCACTAGCACGAATGCTCTTCGGGACTTAGCCCGGATACATCATTAGCATGAATGCTCTTCGGGACTTAGCCCGGATTTAGTAACTCGCACCAATGCCTTCGGATCTTAGTCCGGATATGGTCACTTAGCACAAAGCCTTCGGGACTTAGCCCGGACATCATTCGAATAACCATGCACATTTAACAATAACTCATGACACATTCGTATTTCATTTTCATTAGCAAAACTCAAACACAAGACATTTATCATTCTTGCAATTTCGGCTCAATAGCCACACACAAAGAGCATGATTTTGATTTGCTTAAAACATGATCTAATCAAATCATAATTTAAGCTCTATTACTCAAGAACTTACCCCTTTCCGCTGTCCGAAATCGACTTGGTAAGGTCGCACCCTTAATATAAATAATTGATAGAAAATATATATATATAGTGGGTTCGCACACATAGTGCTTAATAATCAACCACGCACACTTAGTGCCATGTACTTTAAACTCGCACACTTAGTGCCATGCATTTCAAGCCCGCACACTTAGTGCCAATCTCAGAACCGTGAACACTTATTGCCCGCACACTTAGTGCCAATCTCACAACCGTGAACACTTATTGCCCGCACACTTAGTGCTGAAAACCAACCACTCTATACGCTTCACTGCCTTTTTACATTCGACAATTTCGTCTCTACATACATATACACATATAGCAATACACATTAGTATATCATTTACATTACTTGAATACAAACACAACATGCTTATCGACCATTCAACTTCCAGTTCCATAGCCACATACAAAAATCACATTTATAGTCATAACACTCCTTCAAAATTGCATCACTTATACCCTTATAATTCAATCCAAATCGAAATTCAAATACGAGTACATGATACGTACCTGATCAACTTAATAATTTAGGCATATCTAAATGAAGTTATATCGCGAATTCTCATAGTCAGAAGCTTGCTACAGCTTGATCGGGATCAAGATTCATTACAATACAGCAAACACATTTTAATAGCCAAAAATCATCACACTATCATTTTATCACTTTATGGCATGTATAAATAGACTCACGTGTGCTACGTTAGTCCTAGAATCGACTAAACCGTAGCTCTGATACCAATAAAATTATAACACCCCGTACCCGAGACCGTTGCCGGAGTCGGATACGAGGGGTTCACAGACTAAATTCGCTTACTATTGCAGTCCATTTTAAAATTTTCCAGGCAGTTGGCTAACTGCGACACTGTCACCTCAAAAATCATATATTGAGTTTCACAACTCGAAAATCAGTTTCGTAATTTTTCCCTGAAACTAGACTCATATTCCCATCTACATATTTTTTTCTAGAATTTTTGGTCGGGCCAATTAGTACAGTTTATTAGTCAAAGTATCCCATGTTACAGGGATCGACTACACTGACCTTTGCGCATTATGACTTGGATATCTCCCTGCACAGAGCTTCAATACTGATGCCGTTTGTTTCTATAGAAAGTAGACTCAGAGAGGAATCTATACATGTATGGAATGACTCCTAATTATCTCTGGTTAATTTATAATGAATTTCCAAAGTCGGAACAGAGAATCCAGAAACCGTTGTGGCCCTGTCTCACGAGAACCTGAATATCTCTTAACATGCTGTCCATATGATCGTTTCATTACTTTCCTATGAAAATATATTCATCAAGGTTCGTTTACATAATTTATTAATTATTTAATTCCAATCCTACTATTTTTAGTGATTTTCCAAATCTACATCACTGCTGCTGCCAGCATCTGCCTTTAAGGTAGACTTTACCTATTTCATAGTTTCCATGATTCAACTAGCCCTTTTAGCATAAATAGCACAAATTATGATAGTGATTAACCATTCCTAACCAAATGATTATAACATTATGCTCAAACATATATAAGCCATTTTCGCATGGCTATATACATTAACCAAAATATTCTTCCGCCACTAGTCTATTTTATACATGCTATAAGATAATCCAAAACATAGTAGTACCAAACAGTGGATAGTGATAGTGTGACTAGTTGCTGACGATCCCCGAGCCTGTAGCTTCGCAATGAGATCTATAAAACAGAGGAAACAGAGTAAACGGAGTAAGCATTACAATGCTTAGTAAGTTTTAAGCAGTGTCAACAGATAACAATCAAATTATAACATAGTTGTTCGTATTCTTATTTCACTCTTCCTTCGGGTATACCATCCCTTTACCGAATATGCACATCTCATCATATACAATATGCAGATAAACTTTCACATAAAAGTGCCCATGTGACATAGATATATCGTATGATTTCACATCGCCTCTCACACTGATCCGATGTCACATAATCATAGGAATAGTCTCATAGATTGCTCTCGTATGCATCACATAACTACCTTATGATTTAGTGCAAATCAAGCTCACATATAAACTTGGAGTACATACCTGTTTAACCTTTCGCATTGAATATATTTACAAGCAATTCTTATTACGAAGTCTTACCCGAACATAATCTCCACACGAAGTTATCGGGTCTTACCCGGACAAAATTCTCACACGTAGTCATCGGGTCTTTAGAGCTCGGATATAGTACGAGCACAAAGCTTACGGACATTAATCAGTGATAATATTCTCGCATAAAGCCTGCGGGGTTTTAACTCGGATATAGTACTGACAAAAATGCCCTTCGGGACTTATCACATTTATGCACTTTCACATCCATCACGTTGGCCACTCGGCCCTGTCACATATATACACTTTCACATTCATCACATCGGCCATTAGGCCTTATCAAATATATACACTTTCACATTCATCACATCGGCCATTAGGCCTTATTACATATATACACTTTCACATTCATCACATCGGCTATTAGGCCTTATCACACATATACACTTTCACATTCATCACATCGGCCATTAGGCCTTATCACATATACACACTTTCACATTCATCACATCGGCTATTAGGCCTTATCACACATATACACTTTCACATTCATCACATCGGCCATTAGGCCTTATCACACATATACACTTTCACATTCATCACATCGGCCATTAGGCCTTATCACATATATACACTTTCACATTCATCACATCGGCTATTAGGCCTTATCACATATATACACTTTCACATTCATCACATCGGCCATTAGGCCTTATCACATATATACACTTTCACATTCATCACATCGGCTATTAGGCCTTATCACACATATACACTTTCACATTCATCACATCGGCCATTAGGCCTTATCACATATATACACTGTCTTGGCTGAATCTACATCTATCATTTTCCAATATCACAATTTAGAATTCACGTATGGGTTTAATCAATAGCTTATGAGCAACTAGAACAAGTTTATCAAGGTTTACAACACAATCTCAAATTCAGCACAAGCTGTTTTTCCTGAGAAATAGTCACTAAATCATTTATAACTGGAGCTACAAAACTCCAAATCACTTTCCGTTAATTTTTCCTGAATATAGACTCGTATATCTTCCATCCATAAAATTTCCAGAATTTTAGGTTTGGCCAATCAATACCAGATTTTTCTTAAAGTTTTTCCTATTTCACTGTTTGACTAATCTGACCACTCTTCACTACGAATCGGATTTCTCATTTTACAGAATTCAAAATGTGTTGTATTTGATTTAATTTGAAACTAGACTCATTAAGGAGTCTAAGCATATAAATTTTATCTTATAAACATTTTTTTACAATTTATAATGATTTTCTAAAAACGGAACAGAGGATTACAGTGTCATTCTGCACTGTCTCACACAACTTTAAATATCTCATTATCGGAAATAAATTTTCTTACACGGTTTCTTTTATAAGAAACTAGACTCATTAAGCTTTAATTTCATAATTTATTCAGCCTCCCATTCAACTCCAACAATTTATGGTGATTTTCTAAATTCATGTTACTGCTGCTGTCCTGAGCAGGTTTATCACAATTTTACTCTTCTGACATATCCTTTTAGCACTTCATAATATCATATCCATTTGGCAACATATCATAGCAATAACTTACCTATACTTCATAATAGCCATTAGGCTATATGCATAAAAATTTACAATAGAGTTATGATTCTATTAATATGTGCTTGACATATCATACTCAATCACATTATAGGCTTTAATACTTAAAACTTACCTCGATCGCTAATGTACGTCAATTCCGACTATTTGACCAATTTCCCTTTTTCCACGATCCGACTTTATTTCCATAAGCTCTTGATGCTCAATCAACAATTTTTAACTTCAAATTTGCAAACAGCAATGTCGTCACTTTACATAACAGAAATTAAATTTCATTACTTAAACTATCCACGACAATCACCTTCCGAGCACCTTAATTTTCTTTAAGCTAAACTACCTCATAGTATACATATACACATTCGGCTAATTATAAAACAAATCAGCACTCATAACCGAATCATTGAATAAAATCACATTCGGTAATATGCTTTTAAATAATTTCAATATTTATTAACATCTAAAACTAATTTGCTTGGGGTGCCATGAATTATTCAAATCGGCCGAATATCATTGAATCTCTAAAATCATGCTTATAACCACTTGGCCGAGTTTCACATTTCAAAGCCACATATATATATTATTCAAAGTATTTATCAACATTTAAAAATCCAAAACCATAAAACTCAATTCATATAACACCAAACTCAATGCTAAATCACCCTAGGCACATTCGGCACTAGCACAAGCACACACACATTTAACTTTTCTAAAATTCAACTTTAACAAGCTTCCTATGCTTCCATGATAAAAACCGAATGCTCATCTTACCACCAACATGCATATTTAATTATCTCAAGCCTCTCTTAATCAATTTTATTCATAATAGCATGAACTCAACAATCCATTACTCATACAAAACAACATAACCGAAAGTCTTACTCATTCCAAAAATTCAAATCTCAACTTGGTCACAAAAATAACTTGATATCTCACCAACACAACATCAACACCAAGCAAGAATGATGCATCCATGGCCGAGTGTCATTTCCATCACATAGCAAGATTTAGACCATGGGCTAGGTAGAACTCAAGCTGACAACTAAAACATGCATGCATCTCATGGAACATCATCAAACATACCTTAGCCTAGTTACATGCATGGCCGAACCTCTTCAATCTTTCTTCTTCCTTCCTCCTTAAAATTTTTGGCCAAGGATGAACCAAAGGATGAACACTTTTTTTTTTGTTTTTCTTTCCTTCAACTCACGGCAAGGGGGGGGACAATCACACATATCCTTTCTTTTTTTTTGTTTCTCATCCTACTAACACTAATATTTTATTGCCCATGCTCTTTATTTTATTGTTTCCTCCCATGATGCACCAACACAACATGTCTATGACATGTTTTGCCCATCACCCTTTGTCCATCCTAATGTCATGGCCGGCCACTACTAGATGGGGGGTGGAAAATTGACATGCAAGTCCCCCCTTTTTCAACATGCACTAATAGGTCCTTATGTTTTGATCTATCACATTTCAAAAATGTCACACATAAGCCCTATTGACTAAATTCACATGAAATTTACTAAATCGAAGCTTAAAATTTTCACACATTTATTTTAGAGAATAAATATCATGTTCAAATAATTTGGTTACTCGGTTTAGCGGTCCCGAAACCGCTTTCCAACTAGGGTCAAATTAGGGGTGTCACATGTTTTGGGTCTCGTAGGCCAATAATAGGGACACTATGAATGTATTTGATTGGTTTTAATTTGGGACGAAATTTTATAGACCGCGATTTTCTGGAAATGTCATGTTTGCGTATGATAATTCCCCGTACCTTGTCCCAGTCTCAAGTACGGGTAAGGGGTGTTACATTATAGTGGTATCAGAGCTATGGTTTAGTCGGTTCTAGGACTAATGTAGCATATATTGAGTATGGCTATACATGCCATTAAACAAGTTATGATAGTGTGACATCTCCTAACCATTTTTAATTGTATTTGAATATAGTAAATGTCTTCCAATCAAGCTCAAGATGAGTTCGAGGGAGCCGAGAGCCATGCTCCAGCTTCTGTTCAGCGAGCTACTTCTAGTAGTAGTAGACGACCTATGTCTGAAGGCCGGGAAGAGGCAAGAGCTACCTTCTTCTTGATGATGGATGAATGGTTTAGGGATTACTTGAGAAACCGCTCCAATATACCACGACCTCCTCCGCCACCTGCTTAGCCTGAGGGAGAAGTGCCACAAGGTATGGGACCTATGAGAATTGGTAAAGATCTAGTGGACAAACTTAGAAAATATGGGGCTGAAGAGTTTAGAGCTAAGGTTGATGGTGATGCTGAATGAGCCGAGTTCTGTCTCGAGAGCACTACGCGAGTTTTGGATGAGTTGTGATGTACACTTGAGGAGTGTTTAAAGTGTGCTGTATCTCTTCTAAAAGATACTGCATATCACTAGTGGAAGACTGTATCTTTAGTGGTACTGAAGGAAGATATTATATGGGAGTTCTTCCAAGCTGAGTTTAAAAAGAAATACATCAGTTAAAGATTTTTAGACTCGAAGCGAAAAGAATTCCTAAAACTCAAGAAAGGAAATAAGACTGTGTAAGAATATGAGAGGGAATTTTTAAGGTTAAGTCAATATGCCACGGAGTGGGTCCAATCAGAGACGAAAATGTGTAAGCACTTCGAGGAGGACTTGAATGAGGAAATGAAGTTGTTGATCGGGATCCTTGAGATACAAGAATTTGCAACATTGGCTGATCAGGCCAAGAAGGCCGAAGAACTAAATAATGAAAGAAAGCAAGTAAAGAGAGAGGCTCAAATTTTGAATAAGAGATCTAGTGGCAGAACACACTCTTTTCCCACAAAGAAATCGAGGAGTCGACAAAAGCGCTCCACTGCATCAGTGGGATATTCGAGTAGAACAAGAAGCTTTAAGCGTCACAACCTGAAGTCTTCCTCCCCCAAGGTAACTAGTGTGGGAAGTGTGGATGATCAAAAGCCGAGGTGTGAAAGCTGCAACAAATTCCACTTCGGTGAGTGTCGAAAGAGGAGTGGTGCATGCCACAGATGTGGTTCTCTTGACCACTTCCTTAAAGACTTCCTAGAATGAGTTGATAAAGAAGTGGATCTAGCCCTAAAGTCTAATGCTCCTAATTCCTATGGTAGACCACCCTGACATCCTGGAAGTCCAAGTAGCAATCAAAATTTTTCCAAGGACACAATTGAAAAACCAGAGACTTAGGCCTAGGTGAGAACTTACACGATACGCGCTAGAGAGGAAGTCTCTGCTCCTGATGTCATTACGAGTACATTTTCCTTTCATGATGTATACGTTATTGCCTTGATTGACCCAGGATTGACCCATTCGTATATTTGCATAAAATTGGTGTCTAGTATGAATATGTCCGTAGAACCTACGGAGTTTGTGATTAAGGTGTCGAACCCTTTAGGAAAGTCTATCTGAGTAGATAAGGTTTGTAAGAATTGTCCTCTGACGATCCAAGGTCATTGTTTACTGGATAATCTTATGCTTTTGCCCTTCAATGAATTTGACGTAATACTTGGCATGGATTGATTGACTTCTACAATGTGATAGTAAATTGTGGTAATAAGTATATTAAATTGAAATGTTAAAATGGTGAAGTTCTCTGAGTTGATTCAAGCGAGTTGAATACACCACCGGATGTGATTCTTCAATGAAGGCTCAAAGGTATATGAGAAAAGGATATGAAGCCTAACTTGCTTTCGTGTTGAATACTAAAGAATCTGAGTTGAAGTTTGAATCAGTACCGATAGTATACGAATACCCGGATGTGCTTTCGGAAGAATTTCCCGGTTTACCTCCTGTTAGAGAGGTAGAGTTTGCTATTGAACTAGCACCAGGAACAACACCCATTTCTCTTACCCCGTATAGGATGGCACCAACCGAGTTGAAAGAGTTAAAAGCACAGTTGCAAGAACTGACCGATAAAGGGTTTGCAAGACAAAGCTTTTCTCAGTCAGGTGCTCTTGTATTATTTGTTAAAAAGAAAGATGGTTCGATGAGACTATGTATAGATTACCGACAACTCAACAAGGTAACCATCAAGAACAAGTATCCGTTGCCAAGAATCGATGACTTGTTTGATCAATTGAGGGGAGCCACTGTGTTTTCTAAGGTAGATCTGAGATCCGACTACTACCATTTGCGAGTAAAAGAGTCAGATGTACCTAAGACTGCTTTCAAAATGAGGCATGGCCATTATGAATTTCTTGTGATGCCTTTTGGGTTGACTAATGTACCGGGTGTATTTATGGACTTGATGAATAGGATATTCCGTCCATACTTAGACAAGTTTGTCGTTGTGTTATGGGAATGATAATGAAAAAATGAGATACTTTTTCTAGAAATATGGACAAATGGAAGTTTATTGATGACATCCTGATTTATTCCAAGGATGAGTCTGCGCATGCGGAACATCTGAGAATGATTTTACATATGCTAAATTTAATAAGAGTGAGTTTTGGCTTTGAGAGGTTGGATTCCTCGGTCACATTGTGTCGGGTGATGGCATCCTAGTTGATCCAAATAAGATATCTACTATTGTTGAGTGGAAGCCGCCGACGAACGTAACCGAGGTTAGAAGCTTTTTGGGCTTAGCTGGTGACTATCGACGCTTCGTAAAAGGGTTTTCAATGATTACAACTCCTTTGACAAGATTGCTGCAAAAAGATGTTAAGTTTGAGTGGTTAGAGAAGTGTCAGCAGAGTTTTGAGAAATTGAAGACATTATTGACTGAAGCTCCAGTTTTAGTGCAACCCAAACTGGGAAAAGAATTCGTGGTCTATAGTGACACGTCCTTAAATGGACTCGGTTGCGTGCTTATGCAAGAGGGAAAAGTAATAGCATATGCTTTGAGACAACTAAACCCGCATGAGAAAAATTATCCAACACACGACTTGGAGCTAACTGCTATTGTATTTGCCCTGAAGATTTGGAGACACCATTTGTATCATGAAACTTGCCGTATATTCACAGATCACAAGAGTTTGAAGTATTTTCTAACTCAAAAGGAATTAAATCTGAGACAACAAATATGGTTAGAATTGATTAAATGAACTGATAATTGATTACCACCCGGGAAAGGCGAACGTAGTCGCTGATGCCTTGAGTAGGATGTCCTTGTTTGCATTGAGGGCTATGAACACGCATTTAGCGTTATCTGATGATGGTTTGGTTTTGGCTAAATCAAGAGCCAGATTGACATTTCTCCAAGAAGTTTGAACAATTCAAATCAATGATAGTGACTTGCAGGCCAAGAGAGCGCAAAGTGAGATGGGTGTTGAATCAGATTTCTGGGTTGATTCTAATGGTTGTTTGATGTTTCGAGATAGGGTCTATGTACCCAAAGATGATGAAATAGTTCAAAAAAATTTGCAAGAGGCACATGATAGTTGATTGTCTATTCATCCGGGAAGTGCCAAGATGTATAATGATTTGAAGAAAATGTACTGGTCGAATGGTATGAAAAGAGATATCTCTAAATTCGTGTCGAAATGCTTGATATATCAACAGGTCAAGGTTGAACATCAAGTACCTTTAGTTTTATTAGAGCTCGTGATGGTTCCCGAATGAAAATGGGACAAGATTACTATGGATTTTATGACAGGATTGCCGTTAACATCGAAAAAGAAAGATGCCATTTGGGTTATAGTTGATAGAATAACAAAGTCAGCTCATTTTATTACTGTACGGATAGATTTCTCTCTTGACAGATTGGTCGACTTGTACACATCCCGTTGTCAATCATTTCAGATAGGGATCCAAGTTTCACTTCAAGATTTTGGAAGAAATTGCAGGAAGCCTTAGGTACAAAGTTGAGTTTTAGTACGACATTCCACCCACGGACTGATGGTCAGTCTAAGCGGACGAATCAGACTCTCGAAGACTGTTAAGTGTTGTGTCCTTGAATTTCAAGGCAATTGGGAAAAATATTTACCATTGGTGGAATTCACCTACAACAACAGTTTCTAGACGAGTTTAAAGATGTTACCTTACGAAGCATTGTATGGCCGGAAGTGCCGGACTCCACTATATTGGACAGAGCTCAAGGAAAGCTAGATTCACGGAGTTGATTTAGTCAGGGAAACTGAAGAAAAGGTTAAAATGATACGCGACTGTTTGAAAGTGGCGTCGGATAGACAGAAGTCATATGCTGATTTAAAAAGAAATTGAATTTCAAGTTGGAGATAAAGTGTTCTTGAAAGTATCTCCATGGAAAAAGGTTTTGAGATTCAGCTGAAAAGGGAAATTGAGCCGCGATTTATTGGACCATTAGCATATCAGTTAGCATTGCCATCCGAATTGGAAAAGATTCACGATGTATTCCATGTGTCCATGTTGCGTAGATATAGATCAGACCCCTCTCATGTAATTTCACCAACGAAAATTGAGATTAGACCAGATATGACTTATGGTGAAGAACCGATTAAGATTTTAGCTCAGGAAGTCAAACAGTTGAGGAACAAGAATATAGCCTTGGTAAAAGTTTTATGGCATAGACATGGAGTAGAAGAGGCCACACAGGAATATGAAGAAACCATGAGAAGTCAATATCTGAACTTGTTTATTGGTAAGACTTTCGAGGATGAAAGTCCTTAAGAGGGGAGAAATGTAACATTTTGAAATAGGGCCTAGTCGGAATAGTGGTTTTGGGACCACAAATTTGACGTTAAAATATTTTTTTTATGATTATTATGAGTTCTAGGATATGAAAATAACCATGTGTTGAAGTTTCATTAAGAAATTCTGAGTATAATGTGTCCAATTAGAAATTTGGGACCAAATTGAATAAATTGAAAAACTTGGGTTCTAGAAGCAATTTGCATGAAATTGTTTTGAATTATAAATTAGAAGGTCTTAAATAGCAATTTTCCCAATTTCTAAGTTTTTAGACAAAAATGGGCATGCATAGAAAAGTTTAAAAGTTTTGTACGGAGGGGCATTTTGGTCATTTGGTAATAAACTCAATAAAAAGGGAAAAGGAAAGCCAAAATCAACCATCTTCTTCCCTATAGCTGCCAAAATTCCTAGAGCTCCATAAGCTAGGGTTTTCAACATTTCAAGCTCAATAGTAAGTGCTCCCTAGCCCCGTTTCTAATGCTCTTTGTAATTTTGAGATCCTCGTAACATGCTCGATTCATTTCTACCCATATCTCAAGCTAGGGTTAATGTTTGGAAATATACCCTTGCTTGATATGCTTGTGTTCTGATGATTTATGGAGGAATATGGGAGTTTAGAGGATGGTAAACAACTTTTACTAGGTAGGTTTTCATTGAAATGGCCTAAAGGACCATTTTGCAAAATGGTATAAAATATGTGGTAGAAATGTGAAATAGAGGAAATTATGGGCTGGTATGAGCTTAAGATACATTCGGCTAGGCATGGGTAACCAAGGAATTTCATGCATTCCATTATACGAGCCTAGGGACTAATTTGTAAAAATGTGAAATTTTGGGGACAAAATGATCATTTTGCTCGGGGTAGAATTTAGGTCCAAAATGAATAGTATGAGGTATTAATAATTTATTTTTACTAATATAGACCCAAAGGTACCAATTTCGGAGGTCGACCGTGGAAAATGAAAGGTTTCGAAATAACCGAAATACGAAACCGTAGTAGTTACCAGGTAAGTTCGTGTAACTTGAAATAAACTTTAAATATAGTTGAAAATGCTTGACAATCCATGAAATTTGGTAGTGTAAAATGAAAAAGATGATAATTGTCCCAGTTGAATGAAAAAAGGAGATGGGTAAATTCCTGTTTACATGACATGAGATCCTGCATGTGTTCTAGAAAGGGATTTAGCCCGGACGGGTAATCCGATGATCTTAGTATAGTAAGGATCCACCTCGAGGGGGTGTTCTTAAGTGATTGAACCTCCTAATGAATATATGTGCATTGTGGTTGTAGCCCGGATGGGTAATACGATTAAGGACTGAAATTAGCTTGTACGGGCATTTCAGATCCGAACATTTTGGAGTAATTGTCGTTGTAAGGGGTTTAGCCTGGAATGGTAATCCCGATAATACTCCTTGAATTTATGTTATGAGCGATTTAACCTAGACTGGTAGTCCCGCCGTAAGAGTGAGGTCCATGGGAGTGTATATTTAAAATGGTCACTAGCATGACTTGACGGTAAATGGGATACCCATCGAGATTTCTGATAAATTCAATGGGATTGTAGTAAGTCATGAGAATGGAAATGTGTGAATTAACACGCTCACCAAGATTAATGCTATATTGCATGAGAGGAAACTAACTTGATGAATGAGTGTATGTGATAGGGAATTTATACTATGCATGTTTGGCATGAATATCTTTTATGGTTGTATACAAAATAACTAGTAAGTTTATCTTCCTGTTATCCGAACTTATTAAGCATGTCAATGCTTACCACCTTTTCCTTTCCCTGTTTTACAGAGCTCACGGACTCGTGAAGATTAGAAGACGATTGGTATATTGTCAACACTATCAACTTATCTTGCTTTGGTATATAGATACCTTTACTTTGTTACAATGGCATGTATAAGTTTTTGGTTATTTTCTTATATGTGTCATTGATTAACCAATGTAAAGGCTTGAATGATATACCTATTCATTTTTTATATGGCCATAAGACATGGCTCATTTTGATGTAGGTTGTAACCTACTAATTGTACATGTTGGTGTTTAAATGTTCATGAGATGGTTAAATGTGGTATATCATGAATGGGCATATGAAATATGGTCAAATCACTCAGACATGGCTAGGTCATTATTGGCAATGAGTTATAAAACAAGCCAAGTCTAAATGTGTTTGATGATATGGTAATCCTTAATACAGAAAGGATAATCTAGCATGTATAAAACTAGTGAGATGAGGTTAACATGCAATAGACCATTGAAGGTAGTCATTGGGCATATTTAGGCCCTATTAAATACCATAGAAGTTCACAGATGTGAGTGGATGTTGAGCGTGACCATTGGCTTGGATTGTAGCCTCAAAAAAGGTCCACACTTGTAGACACAAGGGTGTGTGTCTAGGCCGTGTGTGACACACGGTCAGTTTCATGGGCGTGTACGACAGCCGTGTGTCCCCTGCACCTAAAATGTTTAGGTCAATATGCATGGTAGTAAACACACGGGCAGAGACATGATCGTGTGTCTTAACCACACGGAGGACACGATCTAGCACATGGGATTGTGTCTTGGCCGTTGCCCCCAAATGCATGATGATTTCATAAATAGAATGCTTAGGTTTTTGGACATGGGCGACGACACAAGTGTGTCTAGGTCGTGTGAGGGACACGGGCCAGAGACGCGGGCTTGTGCTCAGCCGTGTGAAAACCCTGTAGGTTCAAAATGGAAAATAAATTCAGTTAATTCCACACAGGTAAAGGGCACATGAGTGTCCTAAGCACACGGGTGTGCATTGCCTCTACACAGGCGTGTGAGGCTTAAACCTAGGAATTTTCCTAAGATTTTCTTAAGCTCTCGGTTTAGTCCCAGGCCTTTTTTAATGCATGTTTTAGGTCTCTTAGGCCCATAATAGGGACACTATGAATGTGTTTGATTGGTTTTAATTTGGGACAAAATTTTATAGCCCGTGATTTTTCGGAAATGTCATGTTTGCGTACGGTAATGCCACGTACCTTGTCCCGGTCTTGGGTACGGGTAAGGGGTGTTACAAACTTAGTTTAGTTTTCTCTTTTCTTAGGTTTTAGTTTTATTTCAGTTCGTTCTTCATTTTATTTCAAGAGACCTGATGGCAGAGACAATCAACTTTTGTGGATTCGCGTTTATTCTTAATATAAAGTAGGGTTTTCTTAAACTCTAAAGTTCAATTCATTTATCAATTTCTCTTTTTACATTTTTCCATATTGTTTATAAAAGTCATGAGGAACTAATCCTTCTATTGGGGATTAGCGAGTGGAGGTATGATCTGTTCACTATTTTATAGAGTTACTTAACGAATCAGCTATTTGTGAGAGGAAGATTATAAAACAAACCTTAGGCCTGACAACCCTAAGAAGTGATCAAGGTGGGTATTAGCCCAAAATTGGTATGGCCTATCCATGAACACCTTTACCCCAAGTCGGTCTAGACTTTGAAGTCGGAAGATAAGTAGTCCTTGCCGACTCGTTATTTGAGTTGATGATCGATGGATCCTACTGAGGTAGCAACTAGTTGATGAATGAGGAACCTAAAGCAATAGTTGACAGAGATTACTATAGCAAACTAATCACCCATAATCATATTTGATTTATTATCTACTTTGATCTCTTGAATTTTATCATTTTATGTTATTTTATTTTATTATTATAAAAACCTAAAAAATCTTTTTATTCTGCTTTTGTACTATAACTAATTTAAAGTACTAATTAGATCTATTGGCGTTTAGGTTAGAATTAATTTAGTACAAGCCGCCCTTGGGTATGATCCTCAAAATACTTACGGACTGTTTTATTGTAAACAAGCTATAATACAACCTGACCTGTATATTTGCGAATATAATCTCAAATTCCATATATTTTGTAGCAGTATTCACACTCTAGACATTAGTACGTCTGGAGGTGACAAGTTGTTGGCGCCTACTAGGGAGGCAACGTTAGTAAATTAATTTTTAATTTTTACGTTTTAATAGAATAATTAGGAAATTTTTTAATTATAGATACGATTTGTATTTTTAATATTATTAATTTAGTTTACTACTTTATTTTCCTTTGTTAATTTGAGTATATTCCTCATAAGAGAGTAATACTTGTTTACTCAATCACTAATCCATAAGGACTAATCCAAGAAAATCATTCAAACATAGACGAAATTGATTACTTGTGGTTTAATGATAAGATGTGCTTTGATGATGACATATACAAGGGAGTATATTAAGATTTGGAGATTATGGAAAATAAAAAATTGTTCATGATCAAGATGAGCCAATGAGGGAATGAAGCTTTAACGAACCAGTGGTAATTTCTATGAGGCACTTGAAGAAGATCATGATATGCCCAAACATTCCAACAAGCCTTACTGTGACTCGCATGAGGTGCCTTTATGTGAAACCACCAAGACAAACAACTCTGAGGTATTGTCACATATGTCAAATATGATGGCGCAAATGATCAAAATGATGCAAGAAATATCCGAAGCACTACCTTCTAAGAAAGAGGACATGTCTGATGCTCACAACTTGGATCAAGAGAATCCTTGTATTATCGATGATCATGGTGAGAATTATGGTAAGATTCAACTGGTAGTTATAATTGAATATCATGGGGATGAGTTGAATATAGTTGAAACAGTCTCTAATCCAATTGACATAGTAGTAGAACTAACCGTAAAGGTAGAATAGGAAGATGAACTAACCACTAGCGTCGAGATTTAACCAATATTGAAAGAAAGTTTAGAAGAGCCAATACACTTTTTGGCCGTAGCAGAGAAGGTGCCAACTGAAGAGGTCGATGAGTTCGATTCATTCTCATCCAACAAGGGAAAAAATCTAGAGTGACCAAAACTTCACACAACATGGAGAGGATGAAGCTCGAGGCAATAATACCCCGAAAAATAATTGGGATTGGCTCGAATTTGGTACCAAATGGCTTGTAATGTGGATGTCACGTCGGTCAAAAATAAGGCAACATCATTAGAATCAATCAAATGGGCTGGTTGATATATATATCGATAGCGGAACAAACGTCGAATCAAAATATTGAGAACCAGCTGGAAGTTCTTCTATGTTGGAGACACAGATTGTCCTAGTTTTTAAAGAACTTCTATTTCCTGCTTTAAATTTCATAGTTTATTATTATTATTTTATTCATTTATTTTATTTTTATTAATATTATTTGTGTTTAGTTTTTTCCCACAGCAAGGTAAATAACATGGAGTGGAAGAATTGAATTTTTTTTAAAGAAGCCAGAAAATGGGATCGATGTCATGACATCGCATCGTAATGCCATGACATCCTAGAAAAAATACACCTTGCTACATTAAAAGCCCAAGTTCATCCAAATATTTTTATATGTTTTGTCATCCATTATCAACACTTCTTTTTCTTCTTATTCTTTTTCCTTTTTCTTTTTATTCTCTTTATATTATATTTCATATATCTTGTCGTAGTTATTTTAGGCACCATTTTGTCTGCTTGGAGTAGACAAATCTCGAGATTGTCATAACAACAAGGATCCGACCTACTTAGGGACATTTTCTTGTTTGCAGTTTAATTATTTTTGGTTAAGGGCAATGTATGTTCTAAAGTGTGGGGGGAAATGCATAGGTTTAGTTTGTATGTTTTTGTTTATGTGTTTACTTTGCTTTAGTTGGTTTTTTTTAAAGAAAAACTAGAATATTATTGTTTTGTTGCATGGTGCTTGGATTATATTAACACCGTGGATAGTGGATGAAAATAATGAAACATGCAATGATTCTATCAAGCATGAAATTTTTTATTGATATGAGATAATTTGATTATTTTTAAGGGAAATTGATTAGGTTACCTAGTTAAATTGCATAATAGATTAAAAGTACCTAAGTAAGAATGTTTGATGATGCCATATAAGATATAAATTTTATAGATATTAGTAGAGACATGAATGCTTGAATTGATTATTATTTATTTAGTTTAATTCGAAGCATGAAAGAAATTGTGTATGGTGGGATGCTTAGGGATGATTTTAGGCATTATTTGAATAGCCAGTTCTCCTTATTTGAGCCCGACAACTCCTTTTTCATGAACCTGCAAAAATTGAAACCCAAATACCACACATAAATTGAAAACTCGAACTCTTCCCTAAGTTGGTCCTTTAATACATTACAAAATAGACGTGAGGCCATAGATATTGAGGGTTTAGGTAGATACATTACAGAGGTTTTAAAAAAGAGCGAAAAAAGAAGAAACAATGTGATACATTAGTTATAGTTCAGGCAAAAATGTGTAAAAAAATATCCAAAAAAAGTCAAAAGTAAGAATGAGAAGAAAAAATATAGAATAAAGACAAAAGCATTTTAATTGAGAAAAAAAGTAAAAAGTCCTAACAAAACAAAAAGCCACAAAAGTGAGAGAAAACTCAATCATCAGTGCACCAAAAGTCATTAAGTCGATATAGTTGCTAGAATTATATTGTATCTTCCTACATGGAGAAATAAAGTAGTTGAGAGAAGGAGACAAAAGGCAGTGAGCCTGGATGGGGAATTAAGAGGGAAGGGAGGGAACAATGTTATGGGCTTAACTATTTCTAGTGTTTGAACCATTTTGAGTTATATCTTTCTTTGAACTCATACCATCCTAAGCCTCGTAAGTTACAAGCCTAAAAGACCAATATGACTTAAGCGTTCTCTATGCATAATATTCCAAAATTGCTAACAATTTTACTCAATGAATATTTTTTATTCACATGATTATGTCTACTACAGATCTATTTGATTTATGTTAATTGTGATTGTAACATCCCAATTTAGGGTCTAGTTAGAACAGTGGATTCGAGAGCACAAATTTGATGTAAAAGAATTTATTTTTATTATATTTTTACGGTCTACGATTTCATGAAATGATTTCGTGAAAATTTTGTTTGAAAATTTTGACGTTTGGGCACTCAATTTAGTCAAAAGGATTAAATTGTAAAAAGTGCAAAAGTTGAGTTCTACATGCTAGAGGTGTCCAATTTTTATGAAATTTTAAATTGGAGGTCCTTATATGGTAATTAGACCATTGGTTAAGTTGGTGGACAAAAACGGACATGGTTAAGCATGTTTCCAAAGTTTTTCATTAATGGCATTTTGGTCATTTAGTTATTAAAATGAATTAAAAACAAAATAAAATCCAAAAAATTTGTCCATCTTCCACCTTGGCTGAAATTTGAAAGAGGAAGTCATGGCTAGGGTTTTTCAAGCTTTCAAGCTCGATTGTAAGTCCGTTCTAGCCCCCGTTTTTAATGATTTTCACGTTTTTTAAATCCTTGTAACACGATCTAGCTATTTCTACCATTAATTTGAGATATGACGAAGCTCTAGGTTTTGACCCAAGTTAGAAATTTGTGTGTTTTGATGTTTAATGGTAGATTATGCATCTTTTTGGTTAGAGAAACGACTTTTACTAAGTGATTTTCGGTGAAAACTTCCAAAAGGACTAAATTGTAAAAGTTATAAAATATGTAGTAAAAGTGTGTTTTCATGGAAATTGTGGGCTTCTATAGTTATGAAAATGATTCGGCTAGGCTTTTATGTTAAATAAATTGAATAAATTTCATTTTACGAGCCTAGGGGCAAAAGTGTAATTATGGTAAACTTTAGGGGAAAAAATGTAATTTTTCCATAGTATGATTTTTGTGTCACATTGAGTAATGTGATTAACAAGTGGGATAAATGTGATGTCTTAGATCAAAGAAAACGAGATTCGGGCCTAGAACAAGGGAAAACGAGTAATTGACGGTTAGGTCGATCTTTGCCATTTTGGTGTCGAGGTAAGTTCGTATGTAAATAATGCTATGCTATGTTTGTGTTTTAAATATCCTAATTGCTTTGATAATGTATGAAATAAATGATTGATTCTATGGTTGTATTTGACGAAGTCCGGATAAGTGAGAAAAATCCCGTTTGAACCTTAGGAATAGAATAGTATACGAGTGACATTTCACTAAGGATATTGTTATATATGTGTGATTATGTGATCCGGGTGCTGGTCTCATACGTCTAACAGTGGCTAGATAGTCTAGCATGTGTTGCGGATACCTAACAATTTGTGTGAGCAGCACTGCGTAGTTACATCTTGACCGTCAGCTTGTGTGAGTAGGCCCGAGATTTGCTCGAGAGTGAGCATTTATGTGATATGAGATATGAGGTAGTTTTAGCTACATATGTGGCACTTATGTGCAAATACTTTTCGTGTATCCATTTAGTATTCTAAGTGTTCAACGGGTATGTCAAATATGAGAAAGTAAATGGATATGTTACGAGATGGTACAGGTATGTACGTAAAGATTTTAAGTATTGGCTTCATGTTATTGTGAGTTATGATCACTATGAAAGTGACTTTGAGATAGTAAATGTTGTTCATTTGAATTGTGATTTATCAGTTATGAGTGAAAGGAAATACTGGCCTAATTGCATATTGAAATGGTTACGAAAGTATGGAAAGAAAGAGTTATTACAGTTTGAAATATGTTGAGCTATATGCATGAAAACATGAATATACATAATAACACGTACTTTTACTATAATGTTTAAAATGATTTGATAATTATAAAATATGCTACAATGGAGAAATTATGGCTACTAGACTGAAAGTCGAGTTATGTTAAATTATTTTGATAAATCAAAAGAGAGTAAACATGTGAATAGGTTATATTACAACCTTGAGATTTATAGCTATTTTTATATTAACTAGTGCTTGTATTGTTAAGTATAGTATATGACTAGCATGAGCTGCTTATTATTTGCATATGAACTTACTAAGCTTTCTCTTATAGGTTAATTTACCTAGCTCGGGTTGGAGACCGCCGAAGATGCCACCACACTATCAAGCTATCATTTAGGTATAAGTGAACACAAGTATTTTAAGTTTATCGCATGTATAGGGTCTTTGTCTTTTGATTAACTATGTCAATGTTAATGTGGCCAAATGTGTTGGCCCAGAATGCTTTATGGTCCAATTTGTATAAGGCCATGAGATATGGCTGATATTGATTATTTGGTTGTAAATTTTCATATATGCATGCATGTGCCAAGGTCATAAAATTGTTTGGCATGGATGGATTGTGGATGCGACTATGGATGTTTAATGATGGAATTGTGAGTGAGTGGCATTATAATAACCAAGATATAAGTATGTTAAATGGAAGTAAACTTCAACTCTTAAATCATGCAAACTTTATAAATTTGACTTGACAAAGTATGAAGTTTTATGCATGTAATAGTGAAGATGAAATGATCATGATCATGTCTTGTTTGTGTATGTTTAAGTGCTCACTTATGCCATGCTAAGTGCCTTTGAAGCCATGTATGTGTTTGTGCAAATAAGGGTGACAATTGGCTTGGAAAATAGCCTCAAAGTTGTCCATACGGGTAGACATACGGATACGTGTCTAGGCCATGTGAGATACACGGTCAGCCTCCATAGGCGTGTGATCCTGTCATGTGTTCCCTACACCCTAATTAGGTAAAATAGAATGCCCTGTAGTAAACACACAGGAAAAGACACGGCAATGTGAAAGTCACGGCCTAGCACATGGGCGTGTGACTTGGCCGTGTGACCCTATTTCGATTGATGACGTCATAAATAGAGAGTTATACGGGCTGAGGACACGGGCGTGTCCCAAGCCACACGGGCGTGTGAGACCACACGACCTACCCACACGAGGCGTGTAACCCTCTAAAATAAGAAAATTTCCTAAGTGTTATATAAGTTCTGAGAGTTCTCGGTTTAGTCCCGATCCAACCCCAATATATGTTTTGGGCCTCGTGTGCCCGTATAAGGGACAATATGCTTGTGTATAAATGGTTTTAATTTGGGTGAAATTTCATGGCCCGATTTTGTATGAATGATTCAGTTTGAGTCTAGTAACGCCTCGAACACTGTCCCAGTGCTGGATATGGGTAAGGGGTGTTATAGTGATATTGTTAAATATTTGGTTATAAGACTTGCTTCTTATTTGTTAGTAATGTAACTCTGTAAATTAATCTCAATTTGCTGTAAAAATTTTCAAGGCTTCAGAAAATCAAGATTAGGTTACTTGTGCGATAAGAATTGTTATAACTTTAAAATTTGACAATCATGTTTCTTAGTAGTAACAAAATACAAGGGACGTCTTCTTATTGCATGCTATGTGTCTAGACTTGGTTTGCTTGCAGACAAGAAAAAAGTTAAGTGTGGGGGAGTCTAGGTGTTGAAGTTCTTATTTATATCCATATTCATTAACTCTAGCTTGTTTAAAGAAAGAAACTAAGTCTATTTTTTATTTGTTACATTTGGTTTACTTTTCTTTACAGCCAATTTTTTTTTCTTTTTCCTACCTTCTTTTTCATTTATTTTAATTATATGTTTACATTGCTTGAGGATAAGCAATGACTTAAGTGTGGGAGAGTTTGAATACAAGCACTTTTGTTATGGTTTAGTCGAGTTTTCATTATTTCATGTACATGCAATAAAGTGTGAAATTTGAGTCTTTTATTGATCTTAGGGGACAAATGAGGCCTAGGGGTGAGCAAACACACTTTGTGAGTGTGCAAGAGACCATTAGAAGATGCTAAACCAATACTGATCATGATTTGATGTTGCAACATAGGGAACAAAATGAAGAATTTCGAGACTGCCTTCGATGTCACGACATAGCCTAAGGGTGTTGCGACATACCCCTAAAGATATCTTGAAGATTAGTATACTGAACTCTATTTCACGACACAGGTCCTGGTGTGTCGCGACATCAACTCTGGACGAAAGAATAATATGAGACAGGGGCATTTCGGTCGGCACAATCCAAATTAAAGCTCAGGAATGTGAGGTAACCTAGGGTTAAGGATGAAGAGCACCTAAAATCTATAAATAGGCTCATTTGGCACATGTTTTAGGGACCATTTACTTAGTTTAGAAATCTTCTCTTAAACTTAGTTTAGTTTTCTCTTTTCTTAGGTTTTAGTTTTATTTCAGTTCGTTTTTCATTTTATTTCATGAGATTTGAATATAGAGATGATCAAATTCTATGGATTCGCATTTATTTTGAATATAAATCTAGCTTTTTTTTACAAAATTTACGCATTTTTACATACCCGTTTTAGCTTAAAATCATACCGTTTTGATTAAATTATTGTCGAAAAATAATTACTTTTTATAAAATAATTAAATTATACTTAAAATAAAAACATGATGAATTTTAGTTAATTTTATAATTAATTTTGAGTAATTTTGGTTATTTTCAACAGAGTTACGCAAAGGGTGAAAAATGGCTCGCAGACACTACTTGAAGCACAAAATCGAGAAGCAATTTGAAGGATCAAGGCGAATTAATTTCCAGCTAAGACGATCCAATTATGTGTATTAATTCATAATATAATTAATTTTAATTTATACCTAACTTAATTTGGGCTAAATAAATCAATATTAATTAATTATGGAAATAGTGGTCCAGTTTAACCGAACAGATTAAACTAAACCATCCAAATATTAGGCAGCCCAAAACGGGCCATATGCTGACCCAAATCATCTTATTAGCTGATTAACTAAGCTTGCAAAGAAGCCTTTGAAGTCTTGTCAAAGTTGCATTCAAACCCCTCCACAATTAGTGGATTTTTAGATTTTCCCTAAGCCATTTTTAGCAAAGTTGAAAGCATCAACTTTGCCACATAGGTGGCCGACCAAGGGGTGGCTCTTTGGCTGCTATTTTTAGCAAATTTCAGGTACCACACTCAGCTATAAAATCCCCCCTTGGCTGATCATTCAAAGCATCTCATTCATTCCTTATTTATTTCACAACACTTCTCTCATCTCTCATTCTTTTTCCCTCATTTTTCAATTTCAATTCCTTTGTTCTTGTGTCGATTTCTTCCCTTGGAAAAGGGGTGTTCTTCAACCATTTTGGAGCAAAAATTTAGTATTCGTTGAAGCCTTGATCAGCGAGGACAACAAGAAGGAAGAACGGAACGACGAAGTCAAGCCTCGAAAAACCACTAGATTTTATTCTTGTTCCCTATCTCTTTAATTTTTGTTGTTGTTATGATGAACATATCTATGAGTATTCATGTTGTTGGAATGGTTAATTTAATCAGCTTAGTTTGAATTTAATTCGTTTTGGGTTGATTGCATTTCGTCTTCTTAAATTGTTAAAATTGTGTTTATGTTGTTATAGGCCTCAGTAAAATGCTTGATTAAGTAAAATCATGCCTAAGTTATTCTTGCGTTACGACTGTGAGGTAACTAATGAATTATTTATTTAAACGGATTGAAATTGTAATTAATTAACACAGTTCTTGATTAGTGCATGTTTATTCTTGGAAGGTAGCTAAATGTTAAATTAGCAATGTATCTAGCGATATTATTGCCTTGCATAACATGCAAGATTATTGTGATTAAATTGTTTCAAGGTAGGGATACCTTGTTACCTCACATAGTCTTTTATATGCTTGTTAGATTTAATTAATTGTTTGAATTGACATAGGGATATGCAAGAGATTAGTTCAGTTTAATGAGTAAGTATGTGCAATAACATGTTCGCTTACTAGAATCTGTTTAGTCGGTTGAATTGACATAGGGATATGTCAAGAGATGAATGGATTTTGGTACGTATGTATATTCGTAAGTTAGCAAATTACCGGGTTTCCGTGATTTTATTCGTAACAATATAAACCTAAGTTTAATAATTCTAAGATGAGAAGTGTAATTAATCCAACACAATTTTATCATATTGATTAAATCTTATTTTGAAATCGTGTATTAAAACTTTCTTTTACTTCATTTTATTTATTTATTTTAATTTTCTTAAGTTTTTAATCACCCTTTTTAAACAAAATATTTTTCTTCACCAAAGTGTTTTAAATTGCATTCATAAATAATCCTTTTCACAGTCCTTGTGGGTACGATAACTCGGCATTTACTTGTCACTTTATTACTTGTTGCGATTGTGTACACTTGCACATTCTGTCGTTCCAAGTTTTTGGCGTCGTTGCCAGGACTGTTTTAAAATGTCATTATTTGTTAATTTTTAGTTTACATTTTGGTTTATTTTTTTCTGTTTAATTTTTAACTTAATTAATTTTTTGTGATTATTTCAATTGTTTATGAGTTTTGACCGAATTATTGACCTACCCCCTGTAGACCCTGAGATAGAAAGAATTTTTTGACAGCGAAGAAGACAATCAAATCAGAGGAGGACCGAAGAGATGAACTTCAAAAATCCAATCCAAGGAAACGGAGCAAACCCTGCTCAAAATCCTACCCTTATTGCTAATTATAGGGATAAAGCTTTACGATAGTATGCCATGCCAGTATTTAATGATCTTAATCTGGGTATTAGGAGACCTGAAATTGAGGCACAACAGTTCAAGCTGAAGCCAATCATGTTCCAGATGCTTCAGATAGTGGGACAATTCAGTGGAATAACTACCGAAGATCCTCACCTACACTTAAGACTATTTATAGAGGTGAGCGATTCTTTCTAGTTAGCCAGAGTACCCAAAGATGCATTACGATTAAAGTTATTCCCATATTCGCTGAGGGACAAAGCTCGAGCCTGGTTGAACTCATTGCCACCAAACTCAATTTCCACATGGAAAGAGTTAGCAGAAACATTCCTTATGAAGTATTTCCAACCTAGCAAGAATGCTAAGTTGAGGAACGAGATCATTGCCTTCCAAAAAATGGATGATGAGTCCTTGTATGAGGCATGGGAAAGGTTCAAAGAGTTATTACGAAAGTGCCCTCATCACGGAATCCCATATTGTAACCAACTTGATACATTTTATAATGGTCTCAATGCTCACACGGGGATGGTAGTGGACGGTTCTGCTAATGGTGCTCTCCTTTCTAAGTATTATAATAAGACTTATGAAATTATCGAAAGGATTGCCAGCAAAAATTACCAATGGCCAACCAACCGAGCAGCGTCAAGAAGACGGGTTGCTGGAATACATGAAGTATACGCTCTTACTTCACTCGCATCTCAGGTATCATCAATATCCTCAATGTTTAAAATTCTTACTACTAATGAGTCTAACAGTTTTACAGCAAAACCACCAAATCAATTTGAAAATATAGCCTATGTTTATTGTGGGGGAGGGCATTTGTTCGAAGAATGTCCATCAAACCTAGAATCCATGTACTACATAAGTAACTAGGACCAAAATCGAGTAAGGCAAGGACTGCGATCCAATTTTTATAACCCATTGTGGCGAAACCACCCGGATTTTTCCTGGAGTAACCAAGGAGCTGGAACGAGTAATACTTATGCCCAACCTAGATCGACCCAGCCATCAAGCTTTCCCCAACAAGTTCAAAAACCAACCCAAGCTAAACCATCCAATGGCTTAGAAAATCTGTTGAAGGCATACATGGCCAAGAATGATGCCTTAATCCAAAGCCAAGTAGCTACATTGAAAAACCTGGATGACCAAATGGGCCAGCTTGCAACTGAACTCAGGAACCGACTACCAGGTGCTTTACCTAGTGATATGGAGAATCTAAGGAATCCGGGGAAGAAGCATGGCAAACCATTAACATTAAGGAGTGGAAATGCAGTAGAGCCCAACACCATTGAAGCTAAAAAGGAGCAAGTTGATGCTCAAGAACCAGAGGAAGTTCAACTGAGTGTTGAAATTCTAGTTTCACAAGAACCAGAATCTGCAAAACCCGACAAGGTAATTTTAGAACTAGCTAATTCTAATCAACTAACAACCCCGTCAGATGTAGAATTGCCATAGAAGACGAATCAACCAGTTTGTGTAAAGAAACCACCACCACCCTACCCTCAAAGACTTCAAAAGCAGAAGCAGGAGATTCAATTCAAGAAGTTCCTAGACGTACTCAAGCAACTTCATATCAACATCCCATTGGTTGAAGCACTTGAGCAAATGCTGAACTACGCCAAATTCATGAAGGATATCCTGTCCAAAAAATGAAGACTCAGAGAATTTGAGACGGTAACTCTGACGAAGGAATGCAGTGCATATCTTCAAGACAAACTACCCCCAAAATTGAAGGATCCTAGATGTTTTACCATACCTTGCAACATTGGAGCAACATATTGTGGTAAGGCACTAGGTAACTTGGGTGTGAGTATCAACTTGATGCGTATGTCAATAATTAGAAAGTTGGGGATAGGTGAAGTTAGACCTACTACGGTTACACTTCAATTAGCAGATCGATCCTTAGCACATCCAGAAGGAAAAATCGAGGACGTATTGGTACGTGTAGATAAATTTAACATCCCTGCTGATTTTGTTATCTTAGACTTTGAAGCAGACAAAGAAGTGCCAATTATCTTAGGAAGACTGTTCTTAACAACCAGAAGGACCCTTACTGATATGCAGAAGGGCGAGCTTACTATGCGTGTTCAGGATGATTAGGTAACATTTAACGTTTTTAAGTCTATGCGATTTCTTGACACAATTGATAATTGTTCTGTAGTATCCGATTTAGAAGATTTAATAGTAGAGAAGGAACTTGACTATGTTAAGGATTAGTCGGAACAAATTTTGACATCAGATCCTCCGAATGATGAAGAGGAGGATGAATACTTAGCTTTGTTAGAAGCTAATCAAACGGGATTTATTCCACAATCCCACTTTGAATCTTTGGCGTTAGAGGAAAGGGATTATGCCCAACCGAAAGCGTCAATCGAGGAGCCACCTAAATTAGAACTCAAGGTACAACCTTCACATCTAAAATATGTTTATTTAGGTAACTCTTCTACTCTGCCTGTGATTGTTTCAGCAGAATTAATTACTGAGCAAGAAGAGAAACTCATCTTGGTGTTGAAACAATTCAAGAAGGCTATTAGATAGACCATAGCCGATGTCTGCGGTATTAGCCCATCTGTATGCATGCACAAGATCATACTAGAAGATGGCGAGAAAGGGATGATCGATGGAAAATGAAGACTGAACACCATCATGAAGGACGTATTAAAGAAAGAAATCATTAAGTGGTTTGATGTGGCTATAATTTACCCCATCTCAGATAGTTCATGGATAAGTCCGGTCTAGTGCATGCCAAAGAAAGGAGGTATCATGGTCATTGGAAGTGAGAATAATGAGTTGATACCGACTAGAATAGTTACGGGATGGAGAATTTGCATCAATTATCGGAAGCTGAACAAGGCAACTAGGAAAGATCATTTTCCTTTGTCGTTTTTGGCCCAGATGTTGGATAGACTCGCGGGGTGAGACTACCACTGTTTTCTCGATGGATACTTGGGGTATAATCAGATTATAGTAGCACCGAAAGATCAACACAAGACAACATTCACCTATCCATATGGTACATTTGCATTTAGATGCATGCCATTTGGTTTATATAATGCACCTGCTACATTTCAAAGATGTATGATGTCTTTTTTTACTGACATGGTTGAGAAGTATTTAGATGTTTTCATGGATGAATTTTCAGTATTTAGAGATACGTATGAAGATTGCTTAGCAAATCTAGCCAAGGTACTAAGGCGATGCGAAGAAACAAACCTAGTACTCAACTAGGAAAAGTGCTATTTCATGGTACAAGAAGGAATTGTTCTAGGGCATCAGATAACGAGACATGGAATCGAAGTAGATAAAGAAAAGGTAGATGTTATTGAGAAACTACTATATCCAACATCTGTAAAAGGTGTTAGGAGCTTTTTGGGCCACGCCAGTTTCTATCAAAGATTCATCAAAGACTTCTCCAAAATTGCTAAACCCTTATGCAAATTATTGGAGAAGGACTCGACGTTCAAGCTTGATGAGGAATGCTTAAAGGCTTTCAAAGATTTGAAGAGTCGGTTAGTTACGGCACCCAAAACCGTCACACCAAACTAAGATTTTCCATTCGAATTGATATGTGACAGAAGTGACTTCGCGGTAGGAGAAGTCATGCGCCAACGAAGGAACAAAGTTTTTCATCCCATCTACTACACAAGTTGAGCTCTGACAGGAGCTCAACTAAATTATATGGTAACAGAGAAAGACTGACTTGCTATTGTGTTTGATTTTGACAAGTTTTGATCTTATCTTTTAGGTACCAAAGTGACTGTCTATATAGACCACTTAGCAATTAAGTACTTACTCTCTAAGAAAGATGCTAAACTGAGGTTGATCCAATGGGTACTTCTACTTCAAGAGTTCGATCTACAAATTCAAGATCGAAAGGGAGCGGAAAATGTGACAGCCCAAAATTGACCCTAGTCGGGAAGTGGTTTCGGGACCACAAAACCGAGTCTTATAAATAATTAAAGATTATATTCTGTGTTTATCATGTGCATAAATGCTTGTGTGATAGTTCCATACTTTAATTTGGTCAGTGTATGTGGAATTTATTAGTAGGGACTTATGTGAGACAATTTAGAAATATGCTAGGCAAGTGTTCTAGTGGCCCATTAATATATGTGGGGAAGTGTTTGTCCTTGCATGTCAAATTAGCCAAATTAAAGCATAGTGGCTGGCCATGCTATGGGTGGAAACATGTCACCAACATGTTATGCTAGTGATGTATGCTAAGAAAAATAAAATAAAGAGCATGGTAATTAAACAATGAAAGGAAGGGTGATGAAAAAAAAAATGGTCTCATCCATACCCCCTTGTTGCCGTGAGTTGAAGAAAGAAAACAAAAAAAAATGTGTTCATTCTTGAACACCTTTGGCCGAATAGAGGAAAGAAAGGAAGGGGAAGAGCTTGAGAAAATCGGCTATGGTGGTTTGCTAGACTAAGGTATGTTTGATGTTGTTCTTGAGATGCATGCATGTTTTAGTAGTTGACTTGAGTTCTAAAAACCCATGGTTCAATTTTGTGGATTGATGATGATTTTGTGTTTTGCCATTGATGAGTGCTTGAGCTTTTTGATAGTTGTTGATGAAAAGTGAAAGATATGTTAAAGATTAATATGTTTGTGTTGAAGTTTTTGGTGATTTTGAGTAGTTAGGGCTAAATTACAAAAATAAATTTTTGAAGGACTCAAAGGCGAAATAAATGAAATGTATGGACTTATATGGGTACTAGGAAGATTCGGCCCTTAAGGAGTGTGACCAAACTTTGTGTATTTTGTGTTTTGTGGAATAAAGACTAAATTGTGAAAGTGCGAAATATTAGGGGTAAAAATGTAATTTACCCATTTATGCGTTATTAGACTAAATTGAATGAAAATATGTTAAAATGAGATTTATTTGAATATGTTAAGATCAAGAAACCAAGGAATTGGATTTAGATCGGGAAAAATCGAAAGTAGTTGAGTAGTCGATCATTTAGTCGACGACATCCGAAGAAAGTTTATAAGCAATTAGATATTAAAATTTCGGAATAAATGTTAGTTATATATGCTGAAATGGAAATATGATAAATGTATATATAGCTGAATGTGATATGTGTGAATTATATGTTAAATTAAGGCTTGGCAAGCTAGCTATTAAGGTGAAATGCTAATGTTAGTATTTGATTTGGTAATAATCTGTTTGGGACAGCAGCAGTAAGGTGATTTTGGAAAATCGCCATAATTTGTAGGAGTTGAATTAGAAGCTGAGTGAATTATGCCATTAAAGCTTGAAGAGTCTATTTTCTTGCAAAAGAAACTATAAAAACAAAAGAGTTACCGATCTTGAGATATTTGAAGTATTGTGGGGCTGAGTCAAAATGACTACTAGATTCCCTGTTCTGTTTTTAGAAAATCATTATAAATTGTACAAAAATGATTATAAGATAAAATTTATATGCTTAGACTCCTTAATGAGTCTAGTTTCAAATGAGATCAAATACAACACATTTTGAATTCTGTAAAATGAGAAATTTGATTCGTAGTGAAGAGTGGTCAGAATAGTCAAACAGTGAAACAGGGGAAACTTTAAGAAAAATCTGGTATTGATTGGCCAAGCCTAAAATTCTGAAAATTTTATGGATGGAAGATATACGAGTCTATATTCAGGGAAAATTAACGGCTAGTGATTTGAAGTTTTGTAGCTCCAGTTATAAACAATTTAGCGACTACTGCTCAGGAAAACAGCTCGTAGTGAATATGTGATTTTGTTGTAAACATTAATGAAAATTTGCCAATGAGTTATTTATTGATTATTATAAAGCTTACTATAATCTATGTGTGTGAAAGTCAAATCAATATATATATTATTCTGAAAGTAATACTTGAATAGTCGATTAACGACTATTTTAAATTTTGTTGAACTTAAGCTCAAGAGCGAAAGGGAACTAGATCCGATAAAGGCAAAGAAAAGATCACTGAGTAGCCGAGTTGGAACCGTCTTACCCAACACAAGGTAAGTCATTAAGCATGTAGTTGGTATTATTTCAAATGGTCATAATGTTTATGTATTGATGCTGAATGGAATGAATAAATATACATATATATATATATGCATGTACGTATGTGATGATGAAATTGTTGAATGAAAAGAAAAGAGGTAAGATGTACTGAGTTGTTGATCTCGGCACTAAACGTGCGGGTATAACCATTTATGACCATGAGATTGGCGCTAAGTGCGCGGGATTAAATTGTACAGCACCAAGTGTGCGATTTGACTATGTTGCACTAAGTGTGCGAAATGAATATGATGCACTAAGTGTGCGAATTGACCATGCGGCACTAAGTGTGCGAGTTTGACTATGTAGCACTAAGTGTGCGATTTGATTACGTAGCACTAAGTGTGCAAGTTGATTATATAGCACTGAGTGTGCGGACTCAATATGCATTCGTGAATCATTATGGACACTATGTGTGCGACACTATTGAGTCAATCGCGGACAGCAGATCGGGTAAGTGTCTTGAGTACATGGCTAATAGGTGCTATGCTTATACTTGGTGTTGAGCTCGGTAAGTTTGAACCTATGTGACAAATATACTTGAAGTCACGTACATAAAATTTATCGTAGGAAGGGTGAAAGGCCGTTTAGTCGTTTGATTGTAACGAAAATAAATTGATTTATGAAAATGCTTCAATGTCCTATTGATGAGTATATGGAATGTGAATGCATGAATTGATATGAAACTGAATCGATAGGTTGGAGGAACTATGGTATGGTTCGGTATGGATGGAGTAAATTGTCTCGTTCTATTTTGTTTCCTCTTGTGATAATGTTATTGATGGATGGTAGTGCATTGCTTATGACTTACTGAGTTATAAACTCACTCGGTGTTTCCTTGTCACCCATTATAGGTTGCTTGGACTCATCTATTTTTTTGCGGGGTCAGGCCATTATCGAAGTCATCACACCGGATAGCAAGTTTTGGTACTTTCTACTTAGTTGGCTTAGAAGAACATTTTGGCATGTATAAGCTATTACATTGTGTTTGAACTTTGGCATGTAAACTTTAAGCCATGCGAAAATGGCACGAATGTTCGATTGAGTTGGATCAAGGGTAGGCATGAAATGGACCTAGTTACTTTCGTAACAGATGCTGGCAGCAGTAGTGTCATGAGATTGAAAAATCACTAAAAATAGTAGGAGTGGAATTAATTGATGAATAAATTATGTAATCGAAGCTCAATGAGTCTGTTTTCATGAGGAAGTAACGAAAAGATCATATGGGCAGTATATTAAGAGATAATCAGATTTTTGTGGGACAGGGCCAGAACGGTTTCTGGATTCCCTGCTCCGACTTTGGAAATTCAATATAAATTAACCAGAGATAATTAGGGGTCGTACCATATATGTACAGATTCCTCTCTGAGTCTAGTTTTCATAGAAACAAACGGCATCAGTATTGAAGCCCCGTGCAGGGAGATATCCAGGTCGAAATGGGAAAAGGTCAGTGTAGTCGACCCCTGCAACATGGGAGACTTTGACTAATAAAATGTACTAATTGGCCCGACCAAAAATTCTAGAAAAAAATACATAGATGGGCACATGAGTCTAGTTTCTGGGAAAAATTACAAAACTGATTTTCGAGTTACGAAACTCAAGATATGATTTTTAAAACGACTAGTACACAGATTGGGCAGTGTCTGGAAAATAAATTTTATAAGGGGTTAAAGTCAGTTAACATCTCGTGTTCGACTCCGGTGTCGGTTTCGGGTTCGGGGTGTTACATTTTATTGGTATCAGAGCTATGGTTTAGTCGGTTCTAGGACTACCATAGCACGTATGAGTCTAGCTATACATGCCGAATGTTAATGTTTAACTGTGTGATGACTTCTGACGGTTAAAATTTATGTTTTGATTAGTAAATGGATCCCGGTGTAGAGAGAACCTTGGCGGATGACATTGAAAGTGTAGCGGTTGCTCCTGCACAAGGGACGCCGCCTGTTGAACCTCAGTCATCTGCGAATAATCAAGGTGAGGGGGCTAAACAAGCCTTCTTTACCATGATGAATGAATGGGTCGCGCAGTATGCCCGAACCAATCCGGCTGTCCAACAATTCCCGAATTTGAATAATCCACCCCCGGAGCCAGTAATGCCATCAGTTACTGATCCTGTGAGGCTGAGTAAGCCACCTGTAGACTTGATTAGGAAGCGCGGGGCTGAGGAGTTCAGGGCCATAGTTACTGATGATGCTGAAAGGGCCGAGTTCTGGCTTGATAACGCCATTCGGGTGTTTGATGAACTGTCATGCACACCCGATGAATGTCTAAAGTGTGCTATATCCTTGTTGCGGGACTCAGCCTACTATTGGTGGAGGACCCTGATTTCCATAGTCCCAAACGAACGAGTAACTTGGGACTTCTTTCAGACGGAATTTCGAAAGAAATTTATTAGCCAATGGTTCATTGATCAGAAGCGTAAGGAGTTCTTGGAACTCAAGCAAGGCCGTATGACTGTATCTGAATACGAACATGAATTCGTAAGACTCAGTAGGTATGCTCGGGAGTGTGTAGCTGATGAGGTTGCTATGTGCAAAAGATTCGAGGAAGGATTGAATGAAGATTTAAAGCTACTAATGGGTATTTTGGAAATAAAAGAATTCGTAACACTAGTCGAACGAGCCTGCAAGGCGGAAGAACTTGGAAAGGAGAAGAGGAAGGCTGAATTTGAAGCTAGAGATTATCGTAAAAGATCGACGGGTAAAGCTCCGTTCTCAGCTGTAAAGAAGTTCAGGGAGGACATTAACAAGTCGAGGGCGACTGCGGGAATTTCCATCAGGGCAAGACCATCGATGGGCTCCCGAGCTACTTCGGTAGCTAGTGTGGGCAATAATCGTCACGAGAAACCTGAATGTCCCCAATGTGGAAGACGACACCTAGGTGAATGTTGGGGCAAGTCTACTAGCAGGGCCTGTTGCGGATGCGGTTCGAAGGACCACTTCATTAGAGATTGCACGGAGCTGGATGAGAAGAATAAGATTCAAGGTGCAAGACCTAGTGGAGTGACATCTAGAGGTAGACCACCGAGAATTTTAGGAGGCAGGGGTGGTAGTCAGAGGGGGCCTCTGATACGGCCGATCGAGCCGAGAACCGTACTCCTGCTAGAGCATATGCCATTCGCGCACGAGAGGAGGCATCCTCCCCCGACGTCATCACTGGTACCTTCACTCTCTTTGATACTAATGTGATTGCATTGATTGACCCTGGTTCTACTCATTCATATGTATGCGAAACCTTAGCAACCAGTAAGACTCTACCTGTTGAGTCTACTGAGCTCGTAATTCGAGTATCAAACCCTTTGGGTCAATGCGTACTTGTTGATAAAGTATGTAAGAGATGCCCTCTAATAATCCGAGAATCCTGTTTTCCAGCCGATTTGATGCTTTTGCCGTTCGACGAGTTTGATGTTATTCTTGGTTTGGATTGGTTAACCGCGCATGATGCGGTTGTGAATTGCAAAAGCAAGACTATCGATTTGAGGTGCGCAAATAACGAAATAATCCGAGTTGAGTCTGCGGACTTAAGGGGGTTGCCAGCTGTAATATCAACAATGTTGGCCCAAAATATGTAAGGAAAGGGTGCGAAGCATACCTCGCGTATGTACTTGATGACAAGGAGTTAGAAAAGAAACCCGAATCGGTGCCGGTGGTTTGTGAATACCCGGATGTTTTTCCTGAAGAGTTACCGGGTTTGCCACCTGTTCGGGAGGTAGAGTTTGGTATTGAGCTTGTACCTGGAACTACACCAATTTCGATCGCTCCGTATCGTATGGCACTAACCGAGTTAAAAGAGTTGAAAGCTCAGTTGCAAGAATTGACGGATAGAGGTTTCGCTCGACCAAGTTTCTCACCTTGGGGTGCACCAGTATTGTTCGTGAAAAAGAAGGACGGAACCATGAGATTGTGCATTGACTATCGTCAACTGAATAAAGTGACGATAAAGAATAAGTATCCGTTATCGCGTATTGATGATCTGTTCGATCAATTAAAGGGAGCATCGGTGTTTTCAAAGATAGATTTGAGATCGGGTTATTATCAGTTGCGGATTCGAGATTCGGACGTACCCAAAACTACTTTCAGAACGAGGTACGGTCACTACGAGTTCTTAGTGATGCCGTTTGGGCTCACTAATGCCCCTGCGGTGTTTATGGATTTGATGAATCGGATCTTCAGACCATATTTGGATCGGTTCGTAGTTGTGTTCATTGATGACATCTTGGTCTATTCAAGAGATGAGACCGAACATGCTGATCATCTGAGGCTAGTGTTACAAATTTTGCGGGATAAGCAGTTATATGCTAAGTTCAGTAAGTGTGAGTTCTGGTTAAGAGAGGTTAGCTTCTTGGGTCATGTGGTATCCGCATCGGGTATTCGAGTTGACCCGAGCAAAATTTTAGCCATACTTAACTGGAAGCCTCCGAGAAATGTTACCGAAGTCCGGAGCTTTCTAGGACTCGCCGGTTATTACCGACGATTTGTCAAAGGTTTCTCGATGATAGCCACACCAATGACGAAGTTACTTCAAAAGGATGTTAAGTCCGAATGGACGGAGAAATGTCAGAAAAGCTTCGATCAACTGAAAACTCATTTGACTGAAGCTCCAATTTTGGTGCAACCCGAATCGGGTAAAGAGTTTGTCATTTATAGTGACGCATCCCTACTTGGGTTGGGTTGCGTATTGATGCAAGAAGGTCGAGTTGTGGCCTATGCGTCGAGACAATTGAAGCCACACGAGAGAAATTATCCGACCCATGATCTCAAACTAGCCGCCATTGTGTTTGCATTGAAAATATGGCGACATTATTTGTTTGGTGAGAAGTGCCATGTGTTTTCGGATCACAAAAGTCTCAAATATTTGATGACTCAGCGAGACTTGAATCTGCGACAAAGACGTTGGCTTGAGTTGTTGAAAGATTACGAGCTTGTCATTGATTACCACCCGGGAAAGGCTAATGTGGTTGCGGACGCCTTAAGCCAGAAATCACTGTTTGCTTTGCGAGCGATGAATGTACACTTGTCTGTTCTACCTGACAATGTGTTAGTAGCTGAATTAAAAGCCAGACCATTATTGACTCATCAAATTCGTGAAGCTCAGAAAGTCGATGATGAATTGGTTGCAAAACGAGCTGAGTGTGTTCCGAACAAGGAATCGGAGTTTCAGATTGATGATGATGGTTGTTTGAGGTTTAGAAGTCGTTTGTGTGTTCCAAGGAATTCGGAACTCATTCTGATGATTCTGAACGAAGCCCATTGTAGCCGAATGTCAATTCACCCGGGGAGCACGAAAATGTACAACGACTTGAAACGTCGGTTTTGGTGGCATGGTATGAAACGAGACATCTCCGACTTTGTTTCGAGATGTTTAATATGTCAACAAGTGAAAGCGGAACATCAAGTGCCTTCAGGGTTACTTCAGCCGATCATGATACCCGAGTGGAAATGGGACCGAGTCACAATGGACTTTGTGTCCGGACTGCCATTGTCCGCAAGTAAGAAGGATGCGATTTGGGTTGTTGTTGATAGGCTGACTAAGTCGGCTCACTTTATCCCCGTGCGTACGGATCTTTCATTGGATAAACTAGCCGAATTGTATGTCTCTCAGATTGTGAGATTACGTGGAGTACCTATTTCTATCGTGTCGGATAGAGGTCCGAGATTCATTGGGCCGTACGAAATCTCCGAACGAGTTGGTCCAGTTGCGTATCGATTGATTTTTCCCCCTGAACTTGAAAAGATCCATGACGTCTTTCATGTTTCGATGCTTCGACGCTATAGATCTGATCCATCGCACATAATTAGCCCATCAGAGGTTGAAATTCAAGCCGATATGAGTTATGAAGAAGAACCGATGCGTATCCTAGCTCGTGAAGTGAAGGAGTTACGAAACAAAAGAGTTCCGCTAGTAAAGGTGTTATGGCTCAAACACGGGATCGAGGAAGCTACTTGGGAAACCGAGAACTCGATGAAAGAACGATATCCAAACCTATTTACCGGTAAGATTTTCGGGGACGAAAATTTCTTAAGTGGGGGAGAGTTGTGACAGCCCAAAATTGACCCTAGTCGGGAAGTGGTTTCGGGACCACAAAACCGAGTCTTATAAATAATTAAAGATTATATTCTGTGTTTATGATGTGCGTAAATGCTTGTGTGATAGTTCCATACTTTAATTTGGTCAGTGTATGTGGAATTTATTAGTAGGGACTTATGTGAGACAATTTAGAAATATGCTAGGCAAGTGTTCTAGTGGCCCATTAATATATGTGGGAAAGTGTTTGTCCTTGCATGTCAAATTAGCCAAATTAAAGCATAGTGGCTGGCCATGCTATGGGTGGAAACATGTCACCAACATGTTATGCTAGTGATGTATGCTAAGAAAAATAAAATAAAGAGCATGGTAATTAAACAATGAAAGGAAGGGTGATGAAAAAAAAAAATGGTCTCATCCATACCCCCCTTGTTGCCTTGAGTTGAAGAAAGAAAACAAAAAAAAATGTGTTCATTCTTGAACACCTTTGGCCGAATAGAGGAAAGAAAGGAAGGGGAAGAGCTTGAGAAAATCGGCTATGGTGGTTTGCTAGACTAAGGTATGTTTGATGTTGTTCTTGAGATGCATGCATGTTTTAGTAGTTGACTTGAGTTCTAAAAACCCATGGTTCAATTTTGTGGATTGATGATGATTTTGTGTTTTGCCATTGATGAGTGCTTGAGCTTTTTGATAGTTGTTGATGAAAAGTGAAAGATATGTTAAAGATTAATATGTTTTGTGTTGAAGTTTTTGGTGATTTTGAGTAGTTAGGGCTAAATTACAAAAATAAATTTTTGAAGGACTCAAAGGCGAAATAAATGAAATGTATGGACTTATATGGGTACTAGGAAGATTCGGCCCTTAAGGAGTGTGACCAAACTTTGTGTATTTTGTGTTTTGTGGAATAAAGACTAAATTGTGAAAGTGCGAAATATTAGGGGTAAAAATGTAATTTACCCATTTATGCGTTATTAGACTAAATTGAATGAAAATATGTTAAAATGAGATTTATTTGAATATGTTAAGATCAAGAAACCAAGGAATTGGATTTAGATCGGGGAAAATCGAAAGTAGTTGAGTAGTCGATCATTTAGTCGACGACATCCGAAGAAAGTTTATAAGCAATTAGATATTAAAATTTCGGAATAAATGTTAGTTATATATGCTGAAATGGAAATATGATAAATGTATATATAGCTGAATGTGATATGTGTGAATTATATGTTAAATTAAGGCTTGGCAAGCTAGCTATTAAGGTGAAATGCTAATGTTAGTATTTGATTTGGTAATAATCTGTTTGGGGACAGCAGCAGTAAGGTGATTTTGGAAAATCGCCATAATTTGTAGGAGTTGAATTAGAAGCTGAGTGAATTATGCCATTAAAGCTTGAAGAGTCTATTTTCTTGCAAAAGAAACTATAAAAACAAAAGAGTTATCGATCTTGAGATATTTGAAGTATTGTGGGGCTGAGTCAAAATGACTACTAGATTCCCTGTTCTGTTTTTAGAAAATCATTATAAATTGTACAAAAATGATTATAAGATAAAATTTATATGCTTAGACTCCTTAATGAGTCTAGTTTCAAATGAGATCAAATACAACACATTTTGAATTCTGTAAAATGAGAAATTTGATTCGTAGTGAAGAGTGGTCAGAATAGTCAAACAGTGAAACAGGGGAAACTTTAAGAAAAATCTGGTATTGATTGGCCAAGCCTAAAATTCTGAAAATTTTATGGATGGAAGATATACGAGTCTGTATTCAGGGAAAATTAACGGCTAGTGATTTGGAGTTTTGTAGCTCCAGTTATAAACAATTTAGCGACTACTGCTCAGGAAAACAGCTCGTAGTGAATATGTGATTTTGTTGTAAACATTAATGAAAATTTGCCAATGAGTTATTTATTGATTATTATAAAGCTTACTATAATCTATGTGTGTGAAAGTCAAATCAATATATATATTATTCTGAAAGTAATACTTGAATAGTCGATTAATGACTATTTTAAATTTTGTTGAACTTAAGCTCAAGAGCAAAAGGGAACTAGATCCGATAAAGGCAAAGAAAAGATCACTGAGTAGCCGAGTTGGAACCGTCTTACCCAACACAAGGTAAGTCATTAAGCATGTAGTTGGTATTATTTCAAATGGTCATAATGTTTATGTATTGATGCTGAATGGAATGAATAAATATACATATATATATATGCATGTACGTATGTGATGATGAAATTGTTGAAAGAAAAGAAAAGAGGTAAGATGTACTGAGTTGTTGATCTCGGCACTAAACGTGCGGGTATAACCATTTATGACCATGAGATTGGCGCTAAGTGCGCGGGATTAAATTGTACAGCACTAAGTGTGCGATTTGACTATGTTGCACTAAGTGTGCGAAATGAATATGATGCACTAAGTGTGCGAATTGACCATGCGGCACTAAGTGTGCGAGTTTGTCTATGTAGCACTAAGTGTGCGATTTGATTACGTAGCACTAAGTGTGCAAGTTGATTATATAGCACTGAGTGTGCGGACTCAATATGCATTCGTGAATCATTATGGATACTATGTGTGCGATACTATTGAGTCGATCGCGGACAGCGGATCGGGTAAGTGTCTTGAGTACATGGCTAATAGGTGCTATGCTTATACTTGGTGTTGAGCTCGGTAAGTTTGAACCTATGTGACAAATATACTTGAAGTCACGTACATAAAATTTATCGTAGGAAGGGTGAAAGGCCGTTTAGTCGTTTGATTGTAACGAAAATAAATTGATTTATGAAAATGCTTCAATGTCCTATTGATGAGTATATGGAATGTGAATGCATGAATTGATATGAAACTGAATCGATAGGTTGGAGGAACTATGGTATGGTTCGGTATGGATGGAGTAAATTGTCTCGTTCTATTTTGTTTCCTCTTGTGATAATGTTATTGATGGATGGTAGTGCATTGCTTATGACTTACTGAGTTATAAACTCACTCGGTGTTTCCTTGTCACCCATTATAGGTTGCTTGGACTCATCTATTTTTTTTGCGGGGTCAGGCCGTCATCGAAGTCATCACACCGGATAGCAAGTTTTGGTACTTTCTTCTTAGTTGGCTTAGAAGAACATTTTGGCATGTATAAGCTATTACGTTGTGTTTGAACTTTGGCATGTAAACTTTAAGCCATGCGAAAATGGCACGAATGTTCGATTGAGACCTAGTTACTTTCGTAACAGATGCTGGCAGCAGCAGTGTCATGAGATTGAAAAATCACTAAAAATAGTAGGAGTGGAATTAATTGATGAATAAATTATGTAATCGAAGCTCGATGAGTCTGTTTTCATGAAGAAGTAACGAAAAGATCATATGGGCAGTATATTAAGAGATAATCAGATTTTTGTGGGACAGGGCCAGAACGGTTTCTGGATTCCCTGCTCCGACTTTGGAAATTCAATATAAATTAACCAGAGATAATTAGGGGTCGTACCATATATGTACAGATTCCTCTCTGAGTCTAGTTTTCATAGAAACAAACGGCATCAGTATTGAAGCCCCGTGCAGGGAGATATCCAGGTCGTAATGGGCAAAGGTCAGTGTAGTCGACCCCTGCAACATGGGAGAATTTGACTAATAAACTGTACTAATTGGCCCGACCAAAAATTCTAGAAGAAAATACATAGATGGGCACATGAGTCTAGTTTCTGGGAAAAATTACAAAACTGATTTTTGAGTTACGAAACTCAAGATATGATTTTTAAAACGACTAGTACACAGATTGGGCAGTGTCTGGAAAATAAATTTTATAAGGGGTTAAAGTCAGTTAACACCTCGTGTTCGACTCCGGTGTCGGTTTCGGGTTCGGGGTGTTACAGAAAATCAAGTAGCAGATCACTTGTCCAGATTGGAGTCGCAAGAAAGGAACTCTCCTCTTATACCAATTTAAGAAACATTTCTGGATGAACACATACTAAAGGTAAATCATGTCCATAATACCCCTTGGTTTGCTGATATTTCTAACTATTTAGCTTGTGGTTTGATGCCGATTGATAAGACGTATCATCAAAGGAAAAAGTTTCTTTACGATGTGAAGTACTATTTATGGGAAGAACCATACTTGTTCAAGAAGTGTGCAGATCAAATGATCAGGAGATATGTGGTAGAAGATGAAGTACAAAAGATTCCATACCATTGTCGCTCAGCTCCAAGTGAGGGACACTTCGGAGGTGCTCGTATTGCGGCCAAAATATTACAAGCCGGATTCTTTTGGCCAACACTATTCAAGGATGTATACGCTTACATAAAGAGTTGTGATCGATGTCAAAGGGTTGGAAATGTCACTAGTAGAAATGAGATACCTCGAACAAACATCATTGAGGTAGAATTATTCGATGTTTGGGGCATTAACTTCCTCGGTCCTTTCCCTCTGTCTTTTGGTCACAAGTTCATCTTGGTAGCTATAGACTATGTGTCTAAGTGGGTCGAGGCTGATGCTTATCCAAAAAATGATGCTAGGGTTGTAATAAAGCTTTGCAGAAACACGTGTTCACAAGGTTTAGAACCCTAAGAGCTATTATCAGCGATGAAGGGTCCCATTTTGTGAACAAGTGGTTGAAATGGTTGTTAGATAAACATGGAGTGAAACATAAGCTCGCTACAGCTTACCATCCGCAGATGAATGGGCAAGTTGAACTGACAAATAAAGAGATCAAAGGCATACTTGAGAAGGTAGTTTGCCCAAACCGACAAGGTTGGTCCAAAAGACTAGATGATGCTTTATGGGCTTACAGGATAGCATACAAGACACCTTTAGGGATGTCATCCTACAGGTTGGTCTTTGGCAAATCTTGTCATCTGCCCTTAGTGTTAAAACACAAAGCTTACTGGGCCCTTCGACAACTCAACTTGAATCTCAAGCTTGCTAAAAATAAATGGATGCTCCAACTCAATGAGTTAGAGGAATTTCGAATGTTCTCGGACGAAAATGCCAAACTACTCAAAGAGAGACTTAAGAAATGGCATGACAGGCACATTCGAGTTCGAGAGTTTGAAGTTGGTCAGCAAGTCTTGCTATTCAATTCCAAATTAAAGTTCTTTCCAGGTAAACTAAAATCACGTTGGTCCGGTCCATTTACAATTCATCGCGTCTATCCATACGGAGTTGTTGAACTCCAAGGCAAGGGAGGTAATTTTCAAGTTAATGCTCAGCGTCTGAAACATTATTGGGGAGATAAGACTGAACGAAATCAAATTTCGTTCATTCTATCAGATGTTTAAATTTCCTTATTTTCCTTTTTAATAAATGATTTATGGTATATTTTCAAGATTAGTATGTTTAAATAAATCCTGTCTAGGAGATTGGAATTTAAGCGGGACAGCTTGTAAGCCCTCCAATTTTTTTTTGGGAATTGATTTTTTAACATAATTTTCTAAGAAATTATTCCCTAAATAGAAAAATAAATTTTTAGTTTTTCAAATAAAGAGGTCAATTTTGACCTAAGTTTTAAATTGCAACTCGATTTCAAATTTTAATTAAGTCTAGGGACTTAATTAAATTATTTTTAAATTTTGGTTGCTCTTTTTGTAAATATTAAAACTAGATGCCTCTTTTTGTAAATATTGTCAAAAGGCTTCTAGAATAAATGTTTTTAATTTAATAAAAAATGTAATAATTATTAATATATAATTATATCCATTATAATATATATTGATTATTATCAACTTTATATAGAGTTAGGATTAGTGTTAATTTAATCATATTTTATTTGATAAATTTTTAATAATAATAAGATGATAATCTTTAATATATAATTATATCTATTATAATTTATATATTAATTTTTATCAAGTTAGCATAGAATTAGGATTATTTTATCTTATTTTTGAATAAATTAATACTATTAATAATTTAATATGAATATATTTAATCATTAATTGTTGTTAACTTGGATTAAAATTAGAACTTAGAGTTTTTAGCTATTAAATTTCTATAAGAATTCTGCTTTAAGTCCTATTCCCTTCATTATAAATACCACATTCTCCATTCATTCATCACTAAAAATCCCAAACACCAAAACCCTTAAAGTGCTGCAAGCCCCTAGCCTAGTAGCCATTCAGCCAGCAAGCACCCAGTAGCCCAACTCCATTACACATGCCAAGCACACCTGCCCCCATCGCACGTTGCATTGCGTGCCCCGTCCCACTCTAGCACCTGCGCACGTCCAACTCTAGCACTCACCAGGCCCGTACCTCGGCGCTGCATCTGCTCCAGCTCCAGCGTGCACATGCCTAAGCTGTTTCCCACTCAGCTTTGCGGCCTGCTGCCCGTGCAGCTTATCGCGCCAAGCTTGTGCCGCTTCTTGCTCCTACTCGACGAGTGCTTATTTTCCGGTACTTGTGCGGCACACACCTACCCCAAGCCCCTTAGCCGAAATCTTCCAACCCACCTTAAATTGGCATCTTTTGTTTATTAATTATTTTTAGGAGTTCTGAGTTTTATAAAAAGAAAGCCCTTCTTATGAAGTGGCTATGGAGATTTCCAAAGGAAAAGAAAAAGCCATGGTGCTCATATTTTGCTGCTAAGTACCTCTCCAATGGAAAGAATGGATTGACCAACCCACCTAAAAAATATCCTGCATCTAGAATGGTATTATTTGGTACAAAGAAACTTTCAGGCAGAACTTGGGCTAGACTTTGATTGGGCAATGGTAAGCCGATTCGCTTCTGGGATGATGTTTGGTTGTGCCACTCTTCTCAGACAATTTGTTTTCTCCTAAATTTTAATTTTATTCAATTATTTAATTATTCAGTTTACTGAATTATTAAGAAATTTTGTGAATTAAATTTTTGAGAAAATAAATTTTCCCATCTTTTGTTCAGGTTAATCATGCCTCACAAGAGAACTCGTGCTTGTGCCCAAATTGATGAAACACAAAACAAATTCCATTGTGAAGAAGCCAAAGCGAGATACCAGAGTATCTTCAATAATCAATAGATGCATCCAGAGAAAAGCTTTACATTGAAAGAGAGCAACTACAAAGACTTTATGGCCGTATTCGTCAAGTTACTGAAGCCCTCAATTGCGAATTGTTTTGTGAAAAGAGGCCTAGTGTGGATGAGGAACTAGTTCGTGAATTCTACGTGAATTTAACCTCAAGTAATTTGACAGAAGTTCCAGTTCACGAAATCAAGGTACCAATAAGTTCAAATGCTATTAATGAGTTCTTTGAATTACTTGTTTTCAAAAACGATGAATATTCTTCTTTGATGAGCAACATTGAGCCTGAGAATTTCCAAGAAATTCTTAAGGAACTTACAGTTCCAGGTTCTAAGTGGACTGTGTCAAAGCAAGGAATCCACACTTGTCAAAGAGAATCTTTGAACCACTTGCAAAGGTATGTTTCTATTTCATCCGTTTCAGCCTTATGCCTAGTTCGCATAGGACTACAATCTCGTTAGAGCGAATGGCCTTATTATATTCGATTTTAACTGGAAAGACCATTAATGTGGGAAAAATCATCTTACGAGAGATAAGGAATTGTGTCGTTAGACGTTCTGGCCACGTTTACTTCCCCTTTATGATAACAATTTTGTGCTTAGAAGCTGAGATTCTTGCAAACGTAAAGAAGACATGGTATAGCCAGGGCACAATCACAGATTTGGACCTCTACCGAGTAGCTAGAGGTTCTGTTCTACAACAGCGAGTTGCAAAAAGTGAGGATCCCGATGAAGAGGAAGAAGATCCCATAGAGATCGAGCCAATACAATCAGCTGAAGTCCCTTATAAGGTGGAACCAATAGAACCAGAAATTGAGCCCGATGACGAAACTTCAATATTTAGAGCTCAACCGCCTAGCCCAGATCTTCGAGATGAACTGTCAAAGTTGATGGACATAATACAACATATGCAATGGAGCAACAAGCTTACTGGAGATACTAAAAAATAAGGGATGACTCGATGAGAAGTGCTATTAAGAAAATTTGTAATGACCCATTTATTTTTGTGCCTAAATTTCCAGATTTTATATTTGAACCATGGAGTCCATTATCAAAGAAGGAGCCAAGGAATTCATGCAAAGGCGATAGGGATGGAGTAAAACATGAGTCAAATTTGGAAAGGTCTACAAATAAATAAAGGGGGGATCTTGACTTTATTATATTTCTGTTCTTAGGTCATTTTAAGATTAGGTTTAATTAGGAATTTTTATTTTCGCGGAATAAGAGAGGAAAATCATAAATAAAATTTGAACAAGTCGCAAAGTATAAAGTGTGGCAATAGGTATATACATGTCTAGGATTGGATTTAGAAAGAGCTTAGTACTTAAGTAGTCAAATTGACTCACCTCCTCTTTTCTAAAATCCTACCTGGTGTATAGTATCTATTCACTTTAAACAATGAGGACACTGTTCATTTTAAGTTGGGGGACCAAAAACTTGAATTATTTCCACTCAGAATAAATTTTTCAATTATGATTAGGATATATTTTGTTCAATAATTTGGAATTTTGTTAAGTATGCTAAACTTTAGTATGAATAAAGTTCTATTATTTCAATGAATTGTTATGTTAGCTTCAAAATGATATAAATGTATTTTTAATAAATCATGCAAATCGCACCATAAAATTTTAGTTCGTTACGAAAGCTAGGCATGCATGAAAGTTTAAGTCTTTAGAATTGACTTAGTAGTTTCTTGAGGCGAAATCCTAGGAAGCATGGAATGTTGGAAATGATTTAGATGACTTTTGTTTGGACCGTTTGAGCCTTTCAAGCCGACCATGATGAAATTTTTATCCTTTGAAACCCAACTTTGAGACTATATGGCCTAATTTTATTTGAACCCTTGCAAATTTACCCATCACTTCTCTCTTAACTATCTCAAAATTGTCCCAAACACTAGACTCGGACTATTCCAAGTATTCATTGAAAATAAGTTTGGGGGAGTTGAAAAGAAGTATAAAATGCTCTTAAACTTGTAGTATATTCAGGAAAATGCTCGTGTAGATTGAAAAAAAACATATGTACCTAAAAGAGGATGTACAAAAGAGCATGCGAAAGCAAAGTAAGTTGGTGTATTGAAGATGATTATTTTGAAGGTCCGATACAAGTTGAGTCTAGGGTTTAAAAGCCTAAAATTATCCATCTTTTACCTACCCTTAAGCCCAGCCACATTACAACCTTGTTAAAAACCTATTGATTCAAAAGTTCCAATGCTACCTACATTAGTGAAGAGAAATTGCTACGTACAACATATGAAGACATAAGTTAAACTTAATGATTGCAGCTTAATCTTGAATAAAGGGAATAAAATCACATTGGTAAGGTTTAACATGACTTTATTAGGAAGCATTTAGTCTAATTTCTGCTATCATAATAGTTGTTGAGATTAATTTGAACAATATGTATACTTAAGTAGCATAACTATCAAATTTCTTGTCTTTGAGCATAAGTATATAAAATCATAATTTTGGGAAAAATGTTGTTCTGAAGGAGTTTTTCAAAGGTGTTTCTGAGAATTTCTTTTCAAAATTTGTGCATTACTCAGGATGAGCAATGAATTAAGTTTGGGGGTGTGGAAACACAACAATTTACGCATTTTTACATACTCTTTTTAGCTTAAAATCATACGGTTTTGATTAAATTCTTGTAAACAAATAATTAATTTTTTATAAAATAATTAAATTATACTTAAAATATGAACATGATGAATTTTAGTTAATTTTATAATTAATTTTGAGCAATTTTGGTTATTTTCGAAAGAATTACGCAAAGGGCGAAAAATGGCTCAACAGACACTGCTTGAAGACAAAGCTGAGAAGCAATTTGAAGTATCAAGGCAAATTAATTTCCAGCCTAAGACAGTCCAATTATGTGTATCAATTCATCATATAATTAATTTTAATTTATACCCAATTTAATTTGAACTAAATAAATTAATATTAATTAATTATAGAAAAAGTGGTCCAGTTGAACCGAACCGATTGAAGTGAACCGGCCAAAGATTGGAAAGCCCAAAACCGGCCATATTCTGAGCAAAATCAGCTTATTAATTAATCTTTCAAAGAAGCCCTTGAAGTCTTGTCAAAGTTGCATTCAAACCCCTCCACAATTGGTGGATTTTTGGATTTGCCCCAAGCCATTTTTAGCAAAGTTGAAAGCATTAACTTTGCCACATAGGTGGCCAGACAAGGGGTGGCTCTTTGGCTGCTATTTTTAGCAAATTTTAGCTTCCACACTCAGCTATAAAAGCCTCCCTTGGCTGGTCATTCAAAGCATCTCATTCATTCCTCATTCATTTCACAACACTTCAATTCCCTTGCTCTTGTGTCATTTTCTTCCCTTGGAAAATGGGTGTTCTTCAACCATTTTGGAGCAGCAATTTAGTATTCGTCAAAGCCTTGATCAGCAAGGACAACAAGAAGGAAGAATGAAGCGACCAAGTCAAGCCTCGAAAAACCACCAGATTTCATTCTTGTTCCCTATCTCTTTAATTTTTGTTGTTGTTGTGATGAACATATCTATGAGTATTCATGTTGTTGGAATGGTTAATTTAATCAGCTTAGCTTGAATTTAATTTGTGTTGGGTTGATTGCATTTCATCTTCTTAAATTGTTAAAATTATGTTTATGTTGTTATAGGCCTCGATAAAATGCTTAATCAAGTAAAATCATGCCTAAGTTATTCTTGCGTTACGACTGTAAGGTAACTAATGAATTAATTATTTAAACGGATTGAAATTGTAATTAATTGACACAGTACTTGATTAGTGCATGTTTATTCTTCTAAGGCAGCTGAAGGTTAAATTAGCAATGTATCTGGCGATATTATTGCCTTGCATAACTTGCAAGATTATTGTGATTAAACTATTTCAAGGTAGGGATATCTTGTTACCTCACATAGTCTTTTATATGCTTGTTAGATTTAATTAATCGTTTGAACTGACATAGGGATATGCACTAGATTAGTTTGGTTTAATGAGTATGTATGTGCAATAACATGTTTGCTTACTAGAATCTGTTTAGCCGGTTGAATTGACAGAGGGATATGTCAAGAGATGAATAGATTTTTGTATGTAAGTATATTCATAAGTTAGCAAATTACCGGGTTACCGTGATTTTATTCATAACAATACAAACATAAGTTTAATAATTCTAAGATGAGATGTGTAATTAATCCAACACAATTTTATCATCTTGATTAAATCTTATTTTGAAATCGTGCATTAGAACTTTCTTTTACTTCATTTTATTTATTTATTTTAATTTTCTTAAGTTTTTAATCACCCTCTTTAAACAAAATATTTTTCTTCACCAAAGTGTTTTAAATTGCATTTATAAATAATCCTTTTCACAATCCCTGTGGGTACGATAACTCGACATTTACTTGTCACTTTATTACTTGTCACTTTATTACTTGTTGCGATTGTGTACACTTGCACATTTCTCTCGTTCCAGTATGAGGTTGGTACGAGATGGTACAGGTACGTACGGTAATGAATTGAGTTTTGAAACTATGGAATTGATAAGTCTTTGGTAAGTTATGTGAATGATCATTTTATAGCTTTGAGATTTAATAGAATTGTTGTATATTGTTTTCTATTATTTGAATGATTAATGAATGGTGATAGTTTCTTATTGTTAACATATGAGCTTACTAAGCTATATAGCTTACTTTGTTTCTTTTCCATTTTTTATAGTGATTTCAAAGCTAGCACGGGCTCGGGGATCTTCGGAGACTACATCACACTATCCATTGACACTTTGGTACTTTTGAAACTATGTTTTAGGTCATATGGAATGTATAGGGACTTTAAGTTATTTTGGTTATGTTTTGGTAATGATATTTGCCATATGATTTAGCATTGTAAATGTTTATGTTTTGGCATGTATATATAGCCTGTGTGATGGCTTATTTTTGTTTGATTAGTATGTTTGAATAATGTACATATAAGTATAGTTATGTCTTGTGAATTGAGTTGGTTGATGGTTTGGTGATTGATGATAATAGGTACTATGAATGATAAATTGATAATTTGTGGATATAGGTATGCTTGTGAAATTAGGGCAAATAATGCATATTTGATCATGGTCATTTTAGTGAATTGAAAAGTCAAGGATTGGTATGAAATTAGGTGATTATATATGGTATTTATGTTTTGTTGTGATTGATGTTGGAAATGGTATAAATCATGCTTGGTTTGGAAGGAAATTATATGTTTATTGATGTTATGTTTGGTGCCATTTGGATTGTGTAGGTATATGTAAAATTGGGTGGCAAATTGGCTTGGTAAATACCCTATTTTTGTCTACACGGGCAGAGACATGAGCGTGTGTCTTAGCCATGTGTGACACACGGTCTTGTTACCAGGCCGTGTGTCCCCTGGTGTTGAAATTAAAATCAAGTCAGTATGCTCCACATGGCCTCACACAAGGGCGTGTGACTTGGCTGTGTGGCATAAGTCAATATACCTTACAGGTTTGACAAGGCCTAGCACACGGCCTGGCACACAAGTAACATCCCGAAATAGGGCCTAGTCAGAATAGTAGTTTTGGGGCCACAAATCCAACATCAAAATGTTTATTTTATGATTATTATGAGGCCTAGAATATGAGTATATGCATGTGTTAAAGTTTCATGAAGAAATTCTTTGAGTAAGGTGTTCAATTGGAAATTAGGGACTAAATTGAATAAATTGCAAAACTTGATTTCTAGAAGCAATTTGTATGAAATTGCTTTGTGTTATGAATTAGAAGGTCTTGGAGAAAAATTTTCCCAAATTTTAAGTTTTTGGAAAAAATGGGCTTGCATGGATGGAATTTTAAGGAAAGGGCTTAAGGGCATTTTGGTCATTTGGTATTTTAATGAAATAAAATGGGAAAAATGAACCAAAAGTAGCCTATTCTCTTCCTTTTCCAGCCGAAACTTCAAGGCTTTCCATAGCTAGGGATTTCAAGCTTTCCAAGCTCAATAGTAAGTCTCCCAAGCTCCGCTTTTAATGTTCTTTATATTTTTGAAATTCCGGTAGCTTGCTCTCTCCATTTCTACCCATATTTCATGCTAGGGTTCATGTTTAAAAATTTACCCATGCATGAGTTGCTTGTATTTTGATGGATTATGGAGGAATATGAAAGATGAATGTCTATTAAACATCTTTTCCTAGTTGATTTTCATGAAAACCCTTATAGGGACTATTTTGCAAAAGATGTAAATGTGTGGTAGAAATGAGAAAATAATGGAAAATTTGGGCTACCATAAGAAGGAAAAGTGTTCGACTAGGCTTGGGTAAGATAGAAAGTGCATGTCTTTCATTATACGAGCCTAGGGACTAAATCATAAAAATGTGAAAGGTTAGGGGCAAAACGGTCATTTAGACCACGGGTAGATATTAAACTTGAAATGTATAATGTAGTGTATTAGTGAGTTTAAATTTGTTGTTGTAGACCCCGAGGAACAAATTTCGGAGGTTGATCGAGGTAAACACAAGGTTTTAGAATAACCGAAACATAACTCCGAAAAGAGTACCAGGTAAGTTCGGATAACTTAAAGTAAACCCCTAATATGCATAATTGAATGATTTATGAAGGCATGATGATTGCATTTATTATTAGCATGAAATATCATAGAAATGCATATTTGACGGTAACATGTGAAAAATGTCTCGGATGAGGTTAACAGAGGGAATTCGATGAATAAACCCTTATTGAAATGTGTAACGAGATCTTGCACATGTTGCAGTAAGGATTTAGCCCGGATGGGTAATCCGTGATCTCAAGTATGAAAAGGATCTAACCCGAACGGGTGTTCCTTGAATGATCAAGCCTCCCAAAGAATATGTGTGCATTATAGATTTAGCCCAGACAGGTAATCCGATCATGGTCTGAATTTAGCCTGGACTGGTAATTCAGGTCTAAGCTCATTAAAGGTGTTTATCATTATAAGGGATTTAGCCTGGACTGGTAATCCCAACGTCACCTTATGACTTCACGATATGGGGGATTTAGCCTAGACTGGTAATCCTACCATGAGATCTGAGGTTCGCAGGAATGCATATATGTGAAATGATCATTCGTAAGAATTGACGGATAATGGGTATTCCATCGAGATTTCCTAGAAACTCAACGGGATTAATATGATGTATGTCAATAAGATGATGAATGATGATCTCATCTACATAAATTATATGATGCTTTGCTATGTAACTATCTCATTGATTGAGTGCATGTGACAAGGAAAAATTTCCTAAGGAGCACAAGGTTTTTCGAATGTACTCGAATTTGTTCCGCACTGCTTCTAGGTATGTTATAGGCCTCGAAGGCCTATACAAGGGACGAGTTGTTCATGGATGAAAAATTGAGTAAAATTTGGTGATCTAATTTGGTATGTTTCAAAATGTAAAGTCCTAGTAATTCCTCAAACCCTATCCTGGGGTCGGGTATGCGTGAGGGGTGTTATATTTATTGGTATCAAAGTTACGGTTTAGTCGGTTCTAGACTACCGTAGAGGATGTTAAAGTTCGCTATACATGCCATTATTCGAATGTTGATAGTGTGATGTCTCCTAATTGTTTAAACTATTTTGAATATAGTAAATGTCTTCCAATCAAGCACAAGATGAGATCGAGGGAGCCGAGAGCCATGCTCTTGCTTCCCTACAGTGAGTTGTATCTAGTAGTAGTAGTAGGCTGATGTCAGAAGGCCGAGAAGAGGCCCGAGCTGCCTTCTTTGATATGATGGATGAATGGTTTGGGGATTATTTAAGAAATCGCCCCAATATACTAAGACCTCCCCCTCCCTCTAACCAACCTGATGAGGATGTGCCACGGGGTATGGCACCGGTGAGAATTGGTAAAGCTCCTGTAGATAAGCTTAGAATGTATGGGGCTGAGGAATTCAAAGCGAAAGTTGATGATGACGCTGAAAGAACTGAGTTCTGGCTTAAAAATACTACACTGGTGCTAGATGATTTGTCATGTTCACCCAAGGAATGTTTGAAGTGTGTTGTGTCCCTTTTGAATGACACTGCATACAATTGGTGGAAGACCGTATCCTCGGTAGTGCCGAAGGAAAATATTACTTGGGATTTCTTCCAAGAAGAGTTTATGAAGAAATATATTAGCCAATGGTTTTTGGACTCGAAGCGAAAGGAGTTCCTGGAACTCAAACAAGGGAACTAGACTATAGTAGAATACGAGAGAGAGTTCGTACGACTAAGTCAGTACGCAATTGATTGGGTCCAAACTGAATCAAAAATGTGTAAACGGTTCGAGGAAGGTCTGAATGAGGATATCAAGTTCTTGATTGGGATCTTGGAAATACGGGAGTTTGCCGCATTGGCGATCAAGCCAAGAAGGCTGAGGAACTTAATAATGAAAGAAAACAAGCTAAGAGAGAGGCTCGAGTTGCGAGCAAGAGGTCTAGCGGTAAAACACTCTTGTTCTCCACGAAAAAAGCCAGGAGGCTGCATGAACGCTCCAATTCATTAGTGGGATATTCGAGTAGATCGAGAAGCTCTAAACGACGAGGTCAAAAGTCTTCCTCCCCGATGGTGACTAGTGTGGGGAGTGTAGATGATCAAAACCTGAAGTGTAAGAGCTGTAACAAATTTCACTTCGGAGAGTGCCGAATGAAAAGCGGCGCGTGTTTCAGGTGTGGTTCTCTTGATCACTTTCTCAGAGACTGCCCGGAACGAGCCGAAAAAGAAGTGGAAATAGCTCCGAAGTCGAGTGCTCCCATTCTACGAGGTAGACCTCCGAGATACCCTGGGAGTGCTAGTGGCAGTCGAGTCATGACTAAAGATGATATAAAATCAGAGGTTCGAGCCTTGGCAAGAACGTATGCGATACGTGCTCGAGAGGAAGCCACAGCTCCTAATGTCATTACGGGTACCTTCTCTCTTTTTAATATAAGTGTTGTTGCTTTAATTGACCCAGGGTCGACGCATTCATATAACTGCATGAGATTGGCGTCTATTATGAACATACCTGTTGAACATACGGAAGATATTATTATAATGTCGAACCCACTAGGCAGATCAGTTCTAGTTGATAAAGTCTGTAAGAATTGTCCTTTGACGATTCAAGGTCGTTGTTTCCCAGCTAACCTTATGTTGTTACCATTTGATGAATTTGATGTAATACTTGGTATGAATTGGTTAGCCCTTCATGATGTAACAGTGAATTGTGGTAGTAAGTATATTATGTTAAAATGTCCAGATGGTAAGATTCTACAGGTCGAATCAAGAGAATTGGGTTCGTCGCTGATTGTAATCACAGTAATGGTTGCCCAGAGATATATGAGAAAAGGATATGAAGCCTACCTTACATTTGTACTGAACACTAAGGAAACAGAGCTGAAAATCGAGTCTGTGCCGATAGTATGTGAGTACCTAGATATGTTTCCAGAGGAATTACTTAGATTACCTCCTGAAAGGGAGATAGAGTGATTGGATTGGTGCCAGGGACAACTCCCATTTCTATTGCGCTATACAGAATGACACTTGCCGAGCTGAAGGAGTTAAAAGTACAGTTGCAAGAGCTGACGGATAAAGGATTCGCTATGCCAAGTTTTTCACTTGGGGTTCCTCCTTGATGTTCGTAAAGAAGAAAGATGGTTCGATGAGGTTATGTATCGATTATCGGCAACTGAACAAGGTGACTATCAAGAATAAGTATCATTTGCCAAGGATCGATGATTTGTTTGACTAGTTGAGAGGAGCCACCGTATTCTCCAAGATAGACTTGAGGTCTGGATATTATCAGCTGCGACTTAAAGACTCGGATGTACCCAAGACAGCTTTTAGAACGAGGTATGTCCTTTATGAATTTCTTGTCATGCAGTTTGGGCTAACGAATGCACCGACTGTGTTTATGGATCTAATGAATAGGATCTTTCGGCCATATTTTGATAAGTTTGTCGTTGTGTTTATTGACGATATTTTGATCTACTCTAAATATGAGATAGAGCATGCGAAGCACCTGAGAATTGTGCTGCAGGCCTTGCGGGAAAAGCAACTGTATGCTAAGTTTAACAAGAGTGAGTTTTGGCTCCAGGAAGTTGGATATTTGGGTCATATAGTTTCGGGTGAAGGCATCCGAGTTGATCCAAGTAAGATTTCTGCAATTGTTGAATGGAAATTGCCTAAGAATGTAACCGAGGTTAGAAGCTTTTTGGGCTTAGCCGGTTACTATCTAAGGTTTGTAAAAGGATTTTCCATGATAGCAATTCCGATGACGAACCTGCTACAGAAAGACGTTAAGTTTGAATGGACGAGAAGTGTCAGCAAAGTTTTGAGAAGTTAAAGACATTGCTGACTGAAGCTCCTATTTTAGTGCTACCTAAACTGGGAAAAGAGTTTGTGGTCTATAGTGATGCATCCTTAAATGGATTGGGTTGTGTAGTTATGCAAGATGGTAAGGTGATAGCCTATGTTTCATGGCAATTGAAGCCTCATGAGAAGAATTATCCAACCTACGACCTAGAGCTTGCAACTATTGTTTTTGCCTTGAAAATTTGGAGGCATTATTTGTATGGCGAGACTTGATGTATAATCACGGGCCACAAGAGTTTGAAATACTTGATGACTCAGAAAGAATTAAATTTGAGACAGCGGAGATGGTTAGGATTAATTAAGGATTATGATCTGATCATCGACTATCACCTGGGAAAGGCGAATGTGGTTCTCGATGCATTGAGTAGAAAATCCCTGTATGCTTTGAGAGCTATGGATATTCGTTTGAAATTGCTTCATGATGATTCAGTTTTGGCCGAGCTGGAGGCTAGGTGTAATATCCAGAATTAGGGCTTAATCGAAATAGTGCTTTCGTTACCACAAATCCGAGATAAAAATAATTATTTTATAATTATTTTGATGATTATGATATGATTGCATGATTGTGTGAAAATTTCGTGATGCAATTCTATGTCTAAAGTGTTTAAATTGAAAGTAGGGACTAAATTGAATAAGTTGCAAAATTTGCATTCTAGAAGTTTTTAGTATGAAATTGCATTGAAATATTAATTAGGAGGTCTTAAATAGCAATTTGACCAATTTTAAGTTCATGAACAAAATTAGGACATGGAAGGAATTTTTGAAAGTTTAGTATGGAGGGGCATTTTGGTCATTTTGATATTAAATGAAATAAAATGGGAAAAATAACACAAAATCGGTCATCATCCTCCTTAGTTGCTGCCGAATTCTCCCTCTCTCCATAGCTAGGGTTTCTTCAACTTTCAAGCTCCATAGTAAGTGATTCCAAGCCCCGTTTTTAATGTTCTTTATGTTTTTGGAATCCCGGAAGCTCGATTAAGCTTATGCTAGCAATAATTCAACCTAGGGTTTATATTTGGAAAAATACCCATAGGTGAAATTTGTGTATTTTGATGTTTTATGATAGAATATGGGGTTTTAAATTATGATAGACAACTTGTGCTACTCGGTTTTGAGTGAAAACAAGTAAATGAGCTTAATCGGCAAAAATACCTAATAGTCACAAGTATATGTTAGAGTGAGAATTTGATGTTGCCATAGAAGGGAAAAGTGATCAGCATGTTATAAAACATAAGAATAATGAATAAAGTTTAATTCCTGAGCCTAGGGGAAAAAGTGTAATTATGCAAAAGTTTAGGGGCAAAAGTGTAATTTTCCAAAGTTCGTATTAAATGCTGTTTTGATGAATGTATGTATTAAATAAGATTAATTTGGTATTATATATCAAGAGAAACGAGATTCAAGTCGCGATCGAGGAAAAGAAAAGATTGTGGACTAAATTGCAAAATTTTTATATTTTGGTACCAAGGTAAGTTCATGTGTAAATAATGTAGCAAAATTGTTATTTTTAAGTTATTGATGTTAATTATATGATATGCTGATTTTTAATCGTGAAATATTATGCTTTGTGGTTAATGTTGAGTAATATGCAAATTATGTTTACTACTTGATAAATATGAATTGCTACCGAGTATCGGTTCCGATATTCCATGGAAGACGGCAAATGTGAGATCGAGGGAAAAAGCCCATTTGAACCTTAGGAATAGATTAGGATACAAGTGACATGTCACTAGGATGGTTGAGCATCCGAACTCGTTGAGTTGAGTCCGAGTTCACTTATGGATGCAAATGTTCGAACTCATTGAGTTGAGTCCGAGTTCGTGAGATGTAACTAGGCATCCGAACTCGTTGAGTTGAGTCCGAGTTCATTTATGGATGCGAACGCCCGAGCTCGTTGAGTTGAGTCCGAGTTCACTTAGGGGTAGGTTACATGATTTCTTGATTACATATGTGGCACTTATGTGCAAATTATCCATGTATCTGAGTTATATTCCGATGTGTTCAACGGGTGAAATTTCTAGTTTAATGGAAGATCACTTAAGATATAAGTGACGTTTTGGGTAAGTGTTGTGAAATGGACACTTTGGACAGGTATGTTCTTAACCCTCGGGTTGGAAATAGATACAACAATGATAAGATCGTAAGATGATGAATGATATTTAGAAATGTGATAAATGTTTTGGTGATACCATGTTAAGGTTGTTTGGTATGATTGTATTGTTATGTTACTTGTTATTTGCATATGAACTTACGAAGCATTTATGCTTACTCCTTCCTTTTCATTCACTGTAGTTTTGAACAAGCCGGCTCAGGAATCGGGACAGGTCGAAAGTTCGATCACACTATCCAAAGGACTTTTATCTTGGTAAATGGCTTGTACAACTACTTAGGTATGGCATGTATAGCAATATACCTATTTTGTGTAAATAATTTTATGATATGGCCATGTTTGGTTGAGAAAATGTTTGATATTGATAATTCATGGTGATGGCTAATTTAGATCATGTTTGATATCATGGAAGTTTAATAGGTTATCTAGTTCATAAAAATTCATGGAAAGATGAAACTTGCCTTAAAACAGAATATTGCTGCAGCAATGACATGAATTTGAAAAATCACTAAAAATAGTATAAATGGAAATAAATGATGAGTAAGTTATGAAATTGAAGCTTAATGAGTCTATTTTCATAACAGGCATATAAATTATATTTTATGAGATATTTAAACTTTTGTGAAACAGGGCCAGAGTGATTTCTGGATCCCCTGTTTTGATTTTAAAAATTCATAATAAATTTTAAAAAAATAATTAAACGTTTTTATTTTATGTACAGATTTATTATTGAGTCTAGTTTTATGAGAAACAAGCCTCATAGTCATTTAAATTTTTTATAGAGAGATATATGATTCGTAATACACAGAGGTCAGAGCAGTCAAACCCTGATGCAGGGGAGACTTTAATTAATAAAATGTACTAATTGGACTAACCAAAAATTCTAGAAAAATATTAGTAAATATATCTATGAGTCTAGATTCAGGGAAAATTTACGGATCTTAATTTTGAGTTTCGTAACTCAAGATATGATTTTTATTGTAACTGTGATGCGGGTAGCTAGAAAGCTGTGAATGTAGAAACAAATGATTTGAAGTTCTTAATTTGATAAATTATGTTCGGTAACCCCTCAAGCTCGACTCCGACGATGGTCTCGGGCGTGGGGCATTACATTTAGTGGTATCAGAGCAGGTTTAGTCAGTTCTCGGACTACGTATTGTATGTACGGATTTTTGCTATACATGTCATATGTATGAATTGTGATAGTGTGACGATTTCTGACCTTTTTAAATGATTTTTATATAGTAAATGGATCCCGATCCAGCTGTGGCAGACGAAGTAGAGAGTAATGCGCCAGCTCCGGCTGAAGGGGCAGCGCCGACTGAAAACCCACCTCCTTCTGTTGGTCAGGGAGGAGGAGAAAGGGATCAGGAAGCCTTTCTCCAAATGATGAGTGCATGGTACACTGAGTTCGTTCGTACGAACCCAAATGTACGACCTCCCCCACCTCCCCCAATTCCTCAACCTATGCCTCCGATGCCTCAAGGAGTGGATATGATAAAATTTCACAGAACCCCTCTTGATAGAATTTGTAAACAAGGGGCTGAAGAATTTAGAGCAAATATTGATGATGATGCAGAGAAAGCAGAGTTCTGGCTTGAAAATTCTATCCGGGTATTTGATGAATTATCTTGTACACCTGAAGAATGTTTGAAATGTGCTACATCTTTGTTGAGAGATTCAGCCTATAATTGGTGGAAGACTTTGATTTCGGTGGTACCGAAAGAGAGGGTAACCTGGGAATTCTTTCAAGAAGAGTTTCGGAAGAAATATATTAGTGAAAGATTTATTGATCAGAAATGTAAAGAGTTTCTTGAGCTGAAGCAAGGTAATATGACAGTCTCAGAATATGAAAGAGAGTTTGTTCGATTGAGTAAGTATGCTAGGGAATATGTTCCTACAGAAGCCAAGATGTGCCGACGATTTGAAGACGGTTGATCGAGCTTGCAAGGCTGAAGAACTACTTAAAGAGAAGAGAAAGGTAGAGGCTGAGACACGAAATTGGAAGAAAAGGCCAATGAGTAAGGCACCTTCACAGCAACCCGAAAAGTCAAGAAATATGAATCCTCGTTCCCAAGTTTCAGCTGGGCAATCATATGGAAATTTTAAGAAGCAGAATGTGGGTCCTAAATCTCAGAATACTTTTGCAGCCAGTGTAGGGAACTCGAGATTTTTTAAACCCGAGTGCCAGCGGCGTGGTAGAAATCATTTTGGTCCGTGCAGAGCAAATGAATGTTTTCGATGTGGTTCTCCGGATCATTTTATTAGAGACTGCCCAGAGAGAGCTGAGAAAGAAAAATTTCAGAGTGTAAAAGCTAGTGGTGCAGACTCGAGGGGAAGGTATCCGAGAAAAGCTGGAAGTGAAACAAGCAGTAAGAATGTAGCCAGAGATGCAGCAGTTAGATCTGAAGGAAGAGCTCCGGCTAGAACTTATGCTATTAAAGCGCGTGAAGATGTTTCCTCACCCGATGTGATTACCGGTACATTTTCTCTTTATGATATTAATGTTATTGCTTTGATTGATCCTAGTTCTACTCATTCATATGTATGCATGAAACCGGTGTCTAGTATGAATATACCTATTGAGAACGCATAATTTATGATTAGAGTGTCGAACCCATTAGGCAAATGCGTGATAGTTGATAAAGTAAGCAAGAAATGCCCTTTAATGATTCGGGGTCATTACTTTCTGGTCGACTTGATGTTGTTGCCGTTTGATGAATTTGATGTTATTTTGGGTATGGATTGGTTGACATTGCATGATGCTATAGTAAATTGCAAAGAAAAGGTTATAGACTTAAAGTGTGAAAACAATGAAACTTTGCAGGTTGAATCAGATAAATTAGAGGCATTTTCTAGTGTGATTTCTTCGATGTCGGCTCAGAGATATTTGAGAAAGGGTTATGAAGCTTATTTGGCGTATGTAATTAATACAAAAGAAGTTGAAGAGAAAGTTGAATCAGTGCCGGTTGTGTGTGAATTTGCGGATGTATTTCCAAAAGAATTGCCGGGTTTGCCTCCAGTCAGGGAAGTAGAATTTGGTATTGATTTGATACCGGGAACAGCTCCGATCTCGATTGCTCCATATAGAATGGCACCAACAGAGTTGAAAGAATTAAAGTCGCAGTTGCAAGAGTTGACTGATAAAGGCTTTGTGAGACCGAGTTTTTCACCTTGGGGTGCTCCTGTGTTATTTGTGAAAAAGAAGGATGGTTCTATGAGATTATGTGTTGATTATCGGCAGTTAAACAAGGTGACAATCAAAAACAAGTATCCATTGCCAAGAATTGATGATTTGTTTGATCAGCTAAAAGGAGCGACATGGTTTTCAAAGATTGACTTGAGATCTTGGTATTATCAGCTGCGAGTAAAAGAGTCAAATGTGCCTAAAACTGCTTTTAGAAAAAGGTACAGTCATTATGAATTTTTAGTTATGCTATTCGGGTTGACAAATGCTCCTGCTGTGTTTATGGATTTAATGAATCGCATATTTCAACCATACTTGGACAGATTTGTTGTGGTGTTTATAGATGATATTTTAATTTATTCAAAAGATGAGACAGAGCATGCTGAGCATTTGAGGATAGTTTTGCAAACTTTGAGAGATAAGCAGCTGTATGCTAAGTTTAGTAAAAGTGAATTTTGGCTCCGGGAAGTTGGATTTTTGGGTCATATTGTTTCAGGTGATGGTATATGGGTTGATCCTAGTAAAATTTCAGCCATTGTTGATTGGAAACCACCGAAAAACGTAACTGAAGTTAGAAGTTTCTTGGGGCTAGCTGGGTATTATCGGCGGTTTGTAAATGGATTTTCTATAATTGCTGCTCCTATGACTAGACTACTCCGAAAGGATGTTAAATTTGAATGGACGGAAGAAAGTCAACAGAGTTTCGAAGAATTGAAAAAGTTATTAACTGAAGCACCAGTGTTGATACGACCCGAATCAGGTAAAGAATTTGTGGTGTATAGTGATGCTTCTCTAAATGGTTTGGGGTGTGTACTCATGCAAGAAGGAAAATTGGTGGCTTATGCTTCGAGACAGTTAAAACCTCATGAGAGGAATTATCCTACTCACGATTTGGAATTGGCTGCGGTGGTATTTGCTTTGAAGATTTGGTGACATTATTTGTATGGTGAAAAGTGCCGAGTATATACCGATCACAAAAGTCTTAAATAATTGATGTCACAAAAAGACTTGAATTTGAGACAGCGCAGATGGTTGGAGTTATTGAAAGATTATGATCTTGTTATTGATTATCATCTGGGAAAAGCGAATGTGGTTGCTGATGCTTTAAGTAGAAAGTTGTTGTTTGCTTTGAGAGTTATGAACACTCAGTTGAAAATTTCAGATGACGGTTCGATTCTAGTAGAGTTAAGAGCAAGACCAATGTTTTTACAAGAGATTTCTGAAGCTCAGAAAAATGATCAAGATTTGCTATCCAAAAGAAAACAGTGTGAAGTTGATACGGGATCAGATTTCAGAATCGGTTCTGATGGTTGTTTGATGTTTAAAAATTGGATTTGTGTACCGAAAAATGATGAGTTGATTCAAAAGATTTTGTATGAAGCACATAATGGTTGTTTGGCAATTCATCCGGGTAGTACGAAGATGTATAATGACTTGAAGAAAATGTACTGGTGGAGTGGAATGAAAAGAGATGTTTCCGAGTTTGTATCAAAGTGCTTAGCTTGTCAACAAGTGAAAGCTGAACACCAAGTACCTTCGGGATTACTCCAGCCTATTATGGTTCCTAAATGGAAATGGGATCGGATTACTATGGATTTTATATCAGGGTTGCCGTTAACTCCAGGGAAGAAAAATGCCATCTGGGCAATAGTTGACAGACTGACTAAATCGGCTCATTTTATTCCGGTACGTACAGATTATTCTCTTAATAAGTTAGCTGAATTGTATATCCGAGAGATTGTTAGTCTTAATGGGATACCTTTGTCAATCATTTCGGATAGAGATCCGAGGTTTACCTCACGGTTTTGTCAAAAGTTGCAAGAAGCATTAGGTACAAAGTTAAATTTCAGCACTGCCTTTCATCCACAAACTGATGGACAATCAGAGAGAGTAATTCAGATTCTTGAAGACATGCTCAGATGTTGTGTATTGGAATTTCAAGGTAGTTGGGAAAAGTATTTACCGTTGGTAGAATTTGCTTATAATAATAGTTATCAGACAAGTTTGAAGATGGAACCTTATGAAGCATTATATGGTCGTAAATGTCGGACGCCATTGTATTGGACTGAACTCAAGGAAAATCAGATTTATCTAGTTGATTTAATAAAAGAAACCGAAGAAAAGGTGAAAGTGATTTGAGATTGTTTGAAAGCTGCTTCAGATAGACAGAAATCTTATGCGGATTTGAAACGAAAGGAAATGGAGTTTCAAGTTGGTGATAAGGTATTTTTAAAAGTGTCTCCATAGAAGAAAGTCCTTAGATTTGGATGAAAGGGCAAGTTAAGTCCGTGTTTTATTGGACCGTATGAAATAATTGAAAAAGTTGGACCGGTAGCATATCGGCTAACGTTACCACCTGAATTAGAGAAGATTCATGATGTGTTTCACGTATCTATATTACGTCAGTATCGTTTGGATCCTTCACATATAATTTCATCGACAGAAATTGAACTGCGACCGGATATGACTTATGAAGAAGAATCGATTAAGATTTTAGCTCGAGAAGTCAAACAACTAAGAAATAAAAGTGTTGCACTTGTGAAAGTGTTGTGGCAAAAGCATGGAGTAGAAGAGACTACATGGGAACCTGAAGAAACTATGAGAAACCAATACCCACACCTGTTTACCGGTAAGATTTTCGAGGACGAAAATCCTTAAAAGGGGGGAGAGTTGTAATATCCTGAATTAGGGCTTAATCAGAATAGTAGTTTCGTGACCACAAATCTGAGATAGAAATAATTATTTTATAATTATTTTAATGATTATGATATGATTGCATGATTGTGTGAAAATTTCGTGATGAAATTCTATGTCTAAAGTGTTTAAATTGAAAGTAGGGACTAAATCAAATAAGTTGCAAAATTTGCATTCTAGAAGTTTTTAGTATGAAATTGCATTGAAATATTAATTAGAAGGCCTTAAATACCAATTTGACCAATTTTAAGTTCATGAACAAAATTAGGACATGGAAGGAATTTTTGAAAGTTTAGTATGGAGGGGCATTTTGGTCATTTGGATATTAAATGAAACAAAATGGGAAAAATAACACAAAATTGGTCATCATCCTCCTTAGTTGTTGCCGAATTCTCCCTCTCTCCATAGCTAGGGTTTCTTCAACTTTCAAGCTCCATAGTAAGTGATTCCAAGCCCCGTTTTTAATGTTCTTTACGTTTTTTGAATCTCGAAAGCTCGATTAAGCTTATGCTAGCAATAATTCAACCTAGGGTTTATATTTGAAAAAATACCCATAGGTGAAATTTGTGTATTTTGATGTTTTATGATAGAATATGGGGTTTTAAATTATGTTAGACAACTTGTGCTACTCGGTTTTGAGTGAAAACGAGTAAAAGGACTTAATCGGCAAAAATACCTAATAGTCACAAGTATATGTTAGAGTGAGAATTTGATGTTGCCGTAGAAGGGAAAAGTGATCAGCATGTTATAAAACATAGGAATAAGGAATAAAGTTTAATTCCCGAGCCTAGGGGAAAAAATGTAATTATGCAAAAGTTTAGGGGCAAAAGTGTAATTTTCCAAAGTTCGTATTAAATGCTGTTTTGATGAATGTATGTATTAAATAACATTAATTTGGTATTATAGATCAAGAGAAACGAGATTCAAGTTGCGATCAAGGAAAAGAAAAGATTGTGGACTAAATTGCAAAATCTTTATATTTTGGTACCAAGGTAAGTTCATGTGTAAATAATGTAGCATAATTGTTATTTTTAAGTTATTGATGTTAATGATATGATATGCTGATTTTTAATCGTGAAATATTATGCTTTGTGGTTAATGTTGAGTAATATGCAAATTATGTTTGCTACTTGATAAATATGAATTGCTACTGAGTATCGATTCCGATATTCCATGGAAGACGACAAATGTGAGATCGAGGGAAAAAGCCTGTTTGAACCTTAGGAATAGATTAGGATACAAGCGACATGTCACTAGGATGGTTAAGCATCCGAACTCGTTGAGTTGAGTCCGAGTTCACTTATGGATGCAAATGTCCGAACTCGTTGAGTTGAGTCCGAGTTCGTGAGATGTAACTAGGCATCCGAACTCGTTGAGTTGAGTCCGAGTTCATTTATGGATGCGAACGCCCAAGCTCGTTGAGCTGAGTCCAAGTTCACTTAGGGGCGGGTTACATGATTTCTTGATTACATATGTGGCACTTATGTGCAAATTATCCATGTATCGAGTTATATTCCGATGTGTTCAACGGGTGAAATTTCTAGTTTAATGGAAGAGCACTTAAGATATAAGTGACGTTTTGGGTAAGTGTTGTGAAATGGACACTTTGGACAGGTATGTTCTTAACCCTCGGGTTGGAAATAGATACAACAACGATAAGATCGTAAGATGATGAATGATATTTAGAAATGTGATAAATGTTTTGGTGTTACCATGTTAAGTTTGTTTGGTATGATTGTATTGTTATGTTACTTGTTATTTGCATATGAACTTACTAAGCATTTATGCTTACCCCTTCCTTTTCATTCACTGTAGTTTTGAACAAGCCGGCTCAAGAATCGGGACAGGTCGAAAGTTCGATCACACTATCCAAAGGACTTTTATCTTGGTAAATGGCTTGTACAACTACTTAGGTATGGCATGTATAGCAATATACCTATTTTGTGTAAATAATTTTATGATATGGCCATGTTTGGTTGAGAAAATGTTTGATATTGATAAGTCATGGTGATGGCTAATTTAGATCATGTTTGATATCATGGAAGTTTAATAGGTTATCTAGTTCATAAAAATTCATGGAAAGATGAAACTTGCCTTAAAACAGAATATTGCTGCAGCAATGACATGAATTTTAAAAATCACTAAAAATAGTATAAATGGAACTAAATGATGAGTAAGTTATGAAATTGAAGCTTAATGAGTCTATTTTCATATGGATTGAACAAAATAGGCATATAAATTATATTTTATGAGATATTTAAACTTTTGTGAAACAGGGCCAGAATGATTTCTGGATCCCCTGTTCTAACTTTAAAAATTCATAATAAATTTTAAAAAAATAATTATAAGTTTTTTCTTTATATTTAAAGATTCTGTATTGAGTCTAGTTTTAATAGAAACAAACCTCATAGTCATTGAAATTTTGCATTCGTAATACAAAAAATTCTATATTCGTAATACACAGAGGTCAGAGCAGTTGAACCCTGAAATAGGGGAGACTTTAATTAATAAACTGTACTAATTGGCCTAACAAAAAATTCTATAAAAAAATTATTAAATAGATATTTGAGTCTAGATTCAGGAAAAATTTACGGATCTTGATTTCGAGTTTCGTAACTCAAGATATGATTTTTCTTGTAACTGTGATGTGGGTAGCTAGAAAGCTGTGAATGTAGAAACAAATGATTTGAAGTTCTTAATTTGATAAATTATGTTTGGTAACCCCTCAAGCTCGACTCCGGCGATGGTCTTGGGCGTGGGGGCATTACACTAGGCCAACATTTCTGCAGGAAATTCATTATGCTCAGCTTAATGATGATGACTTGCAAGTAAAAAGAGCTCAATATGAGTCTAGTGTTGAGTCAGATTTTTGAATTATTCCTGATGGATGTTTAATGTTTAGAGATAGGGTTTGTGTACCCAAAGAAAATGAACTTATTCGAAAAATTCTGCAAGAAGCACATAATAGTCATTTTTTTGTTCACCCGGGAAGTACCAAGATGTACAACGATTTAAAGAAGATGTACTGGTGGAACGGCATGAAAAGAGATGTTTCTGAATTTGTATCAAAATTCTTGGTATGTCAGCAAGTTAAAGCTGAACATCAAGTGCCTTCAAGTTTGTTACAGCCTGTAATGGTCCCCGAATGGAAGTGGGATAGAGTTACCATGGACTTCATCAGGGGATTACCTTTAACTCCGAAAAAGAAAGATGCCATATGGGTTATAGTGGACAAATTGACTAATTCAGCTTATTTCATCCTGGTAAGGACGAATTATTCTCTTAATAGATTGGTCGATTTGTACATTTCTAAGATAGTAAGATTACATGGAGTACCATTGTCAATTATTTTAGACAGAGACCTGAGGTTCACTTCGAGATTCTGGAAGAAGTTACAAGAAGCCTTGGGTACAAAGTTGAGCTTTAGCACAACTTTTCACCCTTAGACCAGTCTGAGTGGATGATTCAGATTCTCGAGGACATGTTGCATTGTTGCATCCTCGAATTTCAGGGTAGCTGGGAAAAATACCTGCCATTGGTAGAATTTACCTACAACAATAGTTTCCAAACAAGTTTGAAGATGGCACCTTATGAAGCCTTGTATGGCAGGAAGTGTCGAACTCCATTGTACTGGACAGAACTCAAGGAAAATCGGATTCATGTAGTTGATTTGATTAAAGAAACTGAAGAAAAAGTTAAAGTGATACGGGATTGTTTAAAAGCGGCATCAGATAGGCAAAAGTCTTATGCTGATCTGAAAAGAAAGGAAATTGAGTTTCAAGTTGGAGATAGAGTATTCTTGAAAGTATCTCCATGGAAAACGGTATTGAGATTTGGTCGAAAAGGTAAACTAAGTCCACGATTTATCAGACTATACGAGATCACCGAAAGAGTTGGACCGTTAGCCTATCGTTTAGTGTTGCCACCCGATTTGGAAAAGATTCATGACGTGTTCCATGTATCCATGTTAAAGATATACCGATCAACCCCTCTCATGTAATTTCACTGACTGAGATTGAAATTCGACCGAACATGACTTATAGAGAGGAACCGGTTAAGATATTAGCTCGTGATGTTAAACAGTTGAGAAATAAAGATGTGGCTCTAATAAAAGTTTTATGGCATCGACATGGTGTAGAAGAGGCTACATGGGAGCCGGAAGAAACCATGAGGAGTCAATATCTGAATCTATTTTCTGGTAAGACTTTCGAGGACGAAAGTCCCTAAAGGGGGGAGAAATATAACATCCTGAAATAGGGCCTAGCCAGAATAGTGGTTTCGGGGCTACAAATCCAACATCAAAATACTTATTTTATGATTATTATTAGGCCTAGAATATGACAATATGCATGAGTTAAAGTTTCATGAAGAAATTCTTTGAGTAAGGTGTTCAATTGGAAATTAGGGACTAAATTGAATAAATTGCAAGACTTGATTTCTAGAAGAAATTTTTATGAAATTGCTTTGGGTTATGAATTAGAAGGTCTTAAAGAGCAATTTTTTCCAAATTCTAAGCTTTTGGGAAAAAATGGGCTTGCATGGATGGAATTTTAAGGAAATGGCTTAAGGGCATTTTGGTCATTTGGTATTTTAATGAAATAAAATGGGAAAAATGAACCAAAATCAGGCTATTCTCTTCCTTTTCCAGCCGAAACTTCAAGGTTTCCATAGCTAGGGTTTTCAAGATTTCCAAGCTCAATAGTAAGTGTTTCCAAGCCCCGTTTTTAATGTTCTTTGTATTTTTACAATCCCGGTAGCTTGCTCTCTCCATTTCTACCCATATTTCATGCTAGGGTTCATGTTTAAAAATTTACCCATGCATAAGTTGCTTGTATTTTGATGGATTATGGAGGAATATGAAAGATGAATGTGTATTAAACATATTTTCCTAGTTGATTTTCATGAAAAACCTTTATAGGGACTATTTTGGAAAAGATGTAAATGTGTGGTAGAAATGAGAAAGTAATGGAAAATGTGGGATGCCATAAGAAGGAAAAGTGTTCGGCTAGGCTTGGGTAAGATAGAAAGTGCATGTGTTTCATTATACGAGCCTAGGAACTAAATCGTAAAAATGTGAAAGGTTAGGGGCAAAACGGTCATTTGGACCAGTGTAGATATTAAACTTGAAATGTATAATGTAGTGTATTAGTGAGTTAGATTTTGTTGTTATAGCCCTAAGGAACAAATTTCGGTGGTTGATCGAGGTAAACGTAAGGTTTCAGAATAACCGAAACACAACTCCGAAAGGAATACTAAGTAAGTTCGGATAACTTAAAGTAAACCTCTAATATACATAATTGAATGATTTATGAAGGCATGATGATTGCATTTATTATTAGCATGAAATTTCATAGAAACATGTGAAAAATGTCTCGGATGAGGTTGACAAAGGGAATTCGATGGATAAAGGTTCATTGATATGTGTAAGGAGATCTTGCATTTGTTGCAGTAAGGATTTAGCCCGGACGGGTAATCCGTTATTTCATGTATGAAAAGGATCTAACCCGAACGGGTGTTCCTTGAATGATCAGGCCTCCCGAAGAATATGTGTGCATTATGGATTTAGCCCGGACAGGTAATCCGATCAGGGTCTGAATTTAGCCTGGACTGGTAATTCAGATCCGAGCTCATTAAGGGTGTTTGTCGCTATAAGGGATTTATCCTGGACTGGTAATCCCGACATCACCTTATGAGTTCATGATATGGGGGATTTAGCCTGGACTGGTAATCCTGCCATGAGATCTGAGGTTCGCGGGAATGCATATTTGTGTAATGATCATTCATAAGAATTGACGGATAATGGGTATTCCATCGAGATTTCCTAGAAACTCAACGGGATTAATATGATGTATGTCAATAAGATGATGAATGATGAGCTCATCTACATAAATTACATGATGCTTTGCTATGTAACTAACTCATTGATTGAGTGCATGTGATGAGGAAAAATTTCCTAAGGAGCACAAGGTTTTTCGAACGTACTCGAATTTGTTCCGCACTGCCTCTAGGTATGTTATAGGCCTCGAAGGCCTATACAAGGGACGAGTTGTTCATGGATGAAAAGCTTAAAAGTTGAGTAAAATTTGGTGACCCAATTTGGTACGTTTCAAAGTGTAAAGTCCTAGTAATACCTCAAACCCTATGCCGGCGTCGGGTACGGGAGAGGGGTGTTACAACACGAGCGTGTCTGGCCATTTTTAGGGCACACGGGCTAGCCACACGGGCATGTGGGTTGGTCGTGTGGCCCAAGTTAGAGTGTTTACGGGGTCGGACTTGGGCTGAGACACGTCCATGTGCTCCCATTTCAAATGTCCACATGGCCAGTGACACAGGCTTGTTTGGTGGCCGTGTGAAACATACGGCCTGGCCACACGGATGTGTGTCCCCTATTTTGAGTATAATTTTCAATGTTTCGTGGAAGTTTCTTGAGATATTGGTTTAGTCCCAAAGCACTCCCAAAGCATGTTTAGAGCCTCGTAGGCTCGTATAAGGGACAAATTGATTGAGATTGAATGATGATTTTTTGTAATGATTGAATGTATGTGAAATGTATGATTAAATGTATTGTAAGTTAGGTAATGCTCCGTAACCCTATTCTGGTGTTAAATACGGGTGAGGGGTGTTACAAAGCCAGACTGGACTGAGATGTCGGAAGATAAGTAGTCCTTGCCGACTTAGTATTTGAGTGAAAGATCGAAAGATCCTGCTGAGGTAGCGACTAGTTGATTAACGAGGAACCCGGAGCGATAGTTGACAAAGATTACTGAAGCGAGCTATCACTCATAATCATATTTTATTTATTCTCTAGTTTGATCTCTTGAATTTTTTCTTTTTATGTTATTTTATTTTATTATTATAAAAACCCTTTATTCTGCTTTTGTACTATAACTGATTTAAAGTACTAATTAGATCTATTGGCGTTTATGTTAGAATTAATTTAGTACAAGCCTCTCTTATCCTTGGAATTCTTACAAAGTGTTTCTTTGTAAACAACCTATATTGTTACCTGACCCGTATACTTGCAGACACTGCCTCAAATTCCATATATTTTGTAGTAGTATTCATACTCTAGACGTTAGTATGAATTGGCAATCACCCATATTTTGGAAAGACAAAGATATGGGTATCAAAATACTGGTACTGGAAATCTGAGATTTAAGCACCAAAATTGGGATTGACATTTGGCATGAGATATTTGCAAGATTTTTAATCCCTAATTGTATAGTGACTTTGCAAGTTGGTCCCTGAACCTCAACTATAAATAGGCCTCACCATTTCTCATTTGAATCATCCCATATTTGTTATTCTCTACCTAAGGCATTCTTCTCTCTCCCTACTTGGAAATTTTCACTTGTATTTTGGAGTGAAATATATTTGGTAGTGCCCGAGGACGTAGGCAAAATTTACTGAACCTCGTTAAAATTCTAGTGTTCTTTATTGTTTAATTTGCATATTTTGTGAGTGTGATTGTAGTGATTTATTGTGCTATTAAATTATGATAGAGGGATTTTCTAGCTAGGAAAGACCTGGTACTTAAGCGATCCTTGTGATCCACCACTAATTCCTGAGAATTGAACTTAGTGTGAGTTTTTAGTACAATAATTTTACTCTTTTACACGCTTCCGCACAACAATTGGTATTAGCGCTAGATTCATACTTGGGGAATACGATCGTTTACGATACTATTTGTGTATACGGTATTGTTCAACCATAATACTATTCATATTGATTGTACTGTTCACATATACAGTAGTTGGGATTGAGGTGAAAAAAGGTAAAGGCATCGCTATCAGCAAAGACTACTATGAGCAATGCAAAATTTGAAGTAGAGAAATTTGATGGTACTAATAATTTTGGTATGTGGCAATGTGAGATCCTGGATGTCTTATGTCAGCAAGAGCTGGATATAGCCCTTGAAGAAAAACCTGACAAGATGTATAACAAGGGGTGGGCCAAGATCAATAGATATGCGTGTGGTACAATCTACCTATGTTTTGCCAAAGAGCAGAAGTACTCTGTCATGAGGGAGACATCAGCGAAGAAGTTGTGGGATACACTAGAGGAAAAGTTTCTAACTAAAAGTCTTGAAAATAGGCTTTATATGAAAAAAGAAGCTTTATCAATTCACATATACACCCGGTATGTCGATGAATGACCATGTAAATTCATTCAATAAAATTTTAGCAAACTTGCTAAATTTGGATGAGAAATTTGAAGATGAAGACAAGGCATTATTGTTGTTGAATTCTCTTCCTGATGAATATGATCATTTTACCACCACATTACTTCATGGGAAAGATACGATCACATTTGATGCAGTATGTAGTGCGTTGTACAGATCTAAGATTCGAAAGAAAGATAAAAAAGGATCACAGAGATACAACTAAAGAAGTCTTAATAGTAAGAGGTCGTTCACACAGCAGCAAACCTGGTAGAAGGAGAAAGTCCAAAGGGAGACCTGCCAAAGATGAATGTGCTTTTTGTCGTGAGAATGGGCATTGGAAAAAAAATTGTCCTAAGTTACAAAAGGGCAAGGCTATTTCTGATGCATGTGTAGCACAGCATGATGAGGAGTCAGACTTTAGCTTGGTTGGCATGGCAATGGCATGCCATATAGATGAGTGGATTTTAGATTCGGGATGTACTTACCATATGTGTCCTAATTAGGATTGGTTTTCTAGTCTTAAAAAACTAGAAGGTGGAGTTGTTTTTATAGGCAATGACAGCGCTTGTAAGACAATGGGAGTAGGTACAATCCAATTGAAGAATCTCGATGGCTCAATCCAAGTATTGAAAAATGTTCGCTACGTACCTAGCTTGAAGAAAAATCTTATCTCATTAGGGGTCCTAGAATCTAAAGGGCTCACAATCACTTTGAGAGATGGATTACTAAAGGTAGTAGCTGGGGTATTGACGGTGATGAAAGATACAAAAAGGAATAACCTGTACTATTTAAAAGGAAGTACAATTATTGGATCAACATCAATAGTTTTTGTGAAAGATGTAGATTTAGAGGCTACCAGGTTATGCCATATGCGATTGGGACATGCTGGTGAAAAAGCTTTGCAGATTTTGGCGAAGCAAGGCCTGTTGAAAGGTGTAAATTCTTGCAAATTGGAATTCTATGAACATTGTGTTTTGGGCAACCAGACGAGGGTAAAATTTGGCTCAACAATTCCCAATACCAAAGGAATTCTGGACTACGTTCACAGTGATGTGTGGGGGCCTACCAAAATGGCTTCTTTGGGAGGTATGCACTATTTTGTTACTTTTGTTAATGATTATTTAAGGAAAGTGTAATATCCTGAATTAGGGCCTAATCAGAATAGTGGTTTCCTGACCACAAATCCAAGATAGAAATAATTATTTTATAATTATTTTGATATTTATGATATAATTGCATGATTGTGTGAAAATTTCGTGATGAAATCCAATGCCTAAAGTGCTTAAATTGAAATTAGGGACTAAATCGAATAATTTGCAAAACCTGCATTCTAGGAGTTTTTAGTATGAAATTGTTTTGGAATATTAGTGAGGAGGTCTTAAATAGCAATTTGACCAATTTCTAAGTCTATGGACAAAAATTGGACATCGATGGAATTTTTGGAAAGTTTAGTAGTAAGGGCATTTTGGTCATTTAGTTATTAAAATGAATTAAAAACAAAATTAAAATCCAATTTTTGTCCATATTCTTCATTAGGCCGAAATTTCAAGGGTTCTCCATAGTTAGGGCTTGTTTCAACTTCCAAGATCCATAGTAAGTGATTCCAAGCCCCGTTTTTAATGTTCTTTACGTTTTTGGAATCCCGGTAGCTCGATTAAGCTTATGTTAGCAATAATTCAACCTAGGGTTCATATTTGGAAAAATACCCACAGGTGAAATCCGTGTATTTTGGTGTTTTATGATAGAATATGAGGTTTTAAATTATGTTAGACAACTTGTACTACTCGGTTTTAAGCGAAAACGAGTAAAATGGCTTAATCGTTAAAAATACCTAATAGTGATAAGTACATGTTAGAGTGTGAATTTTACGTTGCCATAGAAGGGAAAAATGATCAGCATGTTATAAAACATAAGAATAAGGGATGAAGTTTAATTCCCGAGCCTAGGGGCAAAAGTGTAATTATGCAAAGTTTTAGGGGCAAAAATGTAATTTTTTCAAAGTTCGTATTAAATGCTGTTTTGATGAATGTATGTATTAAATAAGATTAATTTGGAATTATAGATCAAGAGAAACGAGATTCAAGTTGCGATCGAGGGAAAAATAAAGTTTACGAAGAATAGGCTCGATTGCTAATAATTTTGTACCGAGGTAAGTTCATGTGTAAATGTAGTAACATAATTGTCATTTTAAGTAATTTAATGTTGTTTATATGATATGATGCTGATTATTATCATGAAATATTATGCTTTGTGGTTATTGTTGAATAATATGTAATTATGTGAATTACTTGATGAGTATGAACTATCACCGAAGTATTGATTTCGATATTCCGTACAAGACGACAAAGATGTGTGATTGAGGAAAACACCCGTTTGAACCTTGGGAATAGATTAGAATACAAGTGACATGTCACTAGGATGGTTGAGTTCCGAACTCGTTGAGTTGAGTCCGAGTTCACCTATGGATGCGAATGCCCGAGCTCGTTGAGTTGAGTCTGAGTTCACTTATGGGCAGGTTACATGGTAGCTTGGCTACATAAGTTCGTAGGCTATGGAGTTTGTCTAGCTGCGGGTATGGCTTTTATGTTCATGAAATCCGTGTATTCGAATTATATTCCGATGTGTTCAACGGGTGAATCTTAAGTGAATAAGAAGAAGTCCTAAAACGAAGGTGACATGTTGGTAAGTGTGGTAAATGAGAAAATTTGGCAGGTATGTGCTTAAACCCTCGGGTTGAAAACTTGGTATGATGAAATCGTAGAAAGATATTAAATGTAAATGAAACATGAATGTCTTGGTGTTGTTTATGCAAATGATGTTTTATGTGAGATTGTGTGATTATGTTACTTGCTATTTGCATGTGAACTTACTAAGCATTTATGCTTACTCCCTCCTTTTCTTTCATTGTAGTTTTGACAAGCCGGCTTGAGAATCGGGATAGGTCGAAGACTCGTTCACACTATCCGAAGGCTTAAATTGGTAAAATGGCTTGTGTATTTTGAATGTGGCATGTATGGCAAAACACTCACTTTGTGTAATTGATCTTATGATATGGCTATGGTTTGGTAAGAAAAGGGTTTGTAAATGATTAGCCATTGGAATGGCCAATCTAAGTCATATTTGATATTCTGTATATTTAAAATGCTATTTAGTCCATGAAAATCCTTAGTAAAGTGAAATTTGCCATAAAACAGAATCTGACAGCAGCAGTGATGTAAATTTGAAAAATCAATAAAAATAGTAGAAATGGAATTAAATGATGAGTAAGTTATTAAATTGAATCTTAATTAGTCTATTTTCATATGCATTGAACAAAACAGGTATATAAATTATATTTTATGAGATATTTGAATTTTTGTGAAACAGGGCTAGAGTGATTTCTAGATCCCCTATTCTGATTTTAAAAATTTATCATAAATTGTAAAAAAATAATTAGAAGTCATGCTTTATATTTACAGATTCCTTATTGAGTCTAGTTTTAAGAGAAACAAACTTTATAGTCATTGAAATTCTGTACAGAGAGATATCTAATTCGTAATATACAGAGGTTAGAGCAGTCAAACCCTAAAATAGGGGAGACTTTAACTAATAAACTATACAAATTGGCTTGCCAAAAAATTCTAAAAACAAATTAGTAAATAGATATATGAGTCTAGTTTCAGATAAAATTTACGGAATTAGATTTTGAGTTTCGGAACTCGAGATATGAATTTTTAAGCGACTGTGACGCAGATTGCTAGCTTAACTGGAAATTTTAAAAATAAATTGTTTGAGCGGTTTAAGTAATGAATTAAGTCTGTTAACACCTCGTGTTCGACTCCGGCGATGGTCTCGGGTACGGGGCATTACATTTGGTGGTATCAGAGTAGGTTTAGTCAGTTCTCGGACTAATGTGTTGTATGTACGGGTTTTGCTATACATGCTATATATATATTGTGATAGTGTGACGACTTCTGACCTTTTAAATAATTTTTTTTATAGTAAATGGATCTCAATCCAGTTGCGGCTGATGATGTAGAGAGTAATGCACCAGCTCCGACTGAAGGGGCAGTGCCAACCGAAAATCCACCTCCTACTGTTGGTCAAGGAGGAGGAGAAGGGGCTCGGGAAGCCTTTCTCCAGATGATGAGTGCCTGGTATACTGAGTTTGTTCGTACGAACCCGAATGCACAACCTCCCCCACCTCCCCCGATGCCTCAACCTGTACCCCCGATGCCTCAAGGTGTAGATCTGATGAAATTTCACAGAACTCCAGTTGACAGAATCCGTAAACAAGGGGCCGAAGAATTCAGGGAAAATATTGATGATGATGCCGAGAAAGCAGAGTTTTGGCTCGAGAATTCTATTCGAGTATTTGATGAATTGTCTTGTACACCTGAGGAATGCTTGAAATGTGCTATATCATTGTTGAGGGATTCAGCTTATCATTGGTGGAAGACATTGATTTCAGTAGTATTGAAAGAGAAAGTAACTTGGGAGTTCTTTCAAGAAGAATTTTGAACGAAATATATCAGTGAAAGATTTATTGATCAGAAACGTAAAGAGTTTCTTGAATTAAAGCAGGGGAACATGACAGTTACTAAATACGAAAGGGAGTTTGTCAGGTTGAGTAAGTATGCTAGAGAATATATTCCTACAGAAGCTAAAATGTGCAGACGATTTGAAGAGGGACTCAATGAAGACATCAAAGTATTTGTTGGGATTCTTGAATTAAAAGAAATAGTAGTACTGGTTGATCGAGCTTGCAAGGCTGAAGAACTACTGAAAGAGAAGAAAAAGGTAGAGGCTGAGACTAGAAATTGGAAGAAAAGACCGACGAGCAGTTTATTCTCATAGTAATCCAGAAAATCTAGAAATATGAATCCTCGTTCCCAGGTTTCGGCTGGTCAATCATATGGAAATTTTAAGAAGCAAAATGTGGGTCCTAAATCTCAGACTACTTCTGCGGCTAGTGTGGGAAATACGAGATTTGTTAAGCTTGAGTGCCAGCGGTGTGGCAGAAATCATTTTGGCCCATCTAGAGCGAATGAATGTTTTTGGTGTGGTTCTCCGAATCATTTTGGCCCAGAGAGAGCTGAGAAAGAAAAATTTCAGAATGTAAAAGCTAGTGGTGCAGACTCGAGGGGAAGATATTCGAGAAAAGCTAGAAATGAAGCAAGCAGCAAAAATGTAGCCAGAGATTCAGCAGCTAAATCTGAAGCAAGGGCTCCAGCTAGAATGTATGCTATAAAGGCACGTGAAGATGCTTCATCACCCGATGTGATTATTGGTATATTTTCTCTTTATGATGTTAATGTTATTGCTTTGATTGATCCCAGTTCTACTCATTCATATGTATGCATGAAACTAGTGTCTAGTATGAATATACCTGTTGAGAACACAGAATTTATGATTAGAGTGTCGAATCCGTTAGGCAAATGTGTGATAGTTGATAAAGTATGCAAGAAATGCCCTTTAATGATTCAGGGTCATTACTTTCTGGCCGACTTGATGTTGTTTCCGTTTGATGAATTTGATGTTATTTTGGGTATGGATTGGTTGACATTGCATGATGCTATAATAAATTGCAAAGAATAGGTTATAGAATTAAAGTGTGAAAGTGGTGAAATTCTGCGGGTTGAACCAGACAAATCAGAGGCATTATCTAGTATGATTTCTTCGATGTCGGCTCAGAGATATTTGAGAAAGGGTTATGAAGCTTATTTGGCGTATGTAATTAATACAAAAAAAGTTGAAAAGAAAGTTGAATCAGTGCCGGTTGTGTGTGAATTTGCAGACGTATTTCAAGAAGAATTGTCGGGTTTGCCTCCAGTCAGGGAAGTAGAATTTGGTATTGATTTGATACCGGGAACAGCTCCAATCTTGATTGCTCCATATAGAATGGCACCAGCAGAGTTGAAAGAATTAAAGTCACAGTTGCAAGAGTTAACTGATAAAGGTTTTGCGAGACTGAGTTTTTCACCTTGGGGTGCTCCCGTGTTATTTGTGAAAAAGAAGGATGGTTCTATGAGATTGTGTGTTGACTATCGACAGTTAAACAAGGTGACAATCAAAAACAAGTATCCGTTGACAAGGATTGATGATTTGTTTGATCAGCTAAAAGGAGCGACATGGTTTTCAAAGATTGACTTGAGATCTGGGTACTACCAGCTGCGAGTAAAAAAGTCGGATGTGCCTAAAACTGCTTTTAGAATAAGGTACGGTCATTATGAATTTTTAGTTATGCCATTCGGGTTGACAAATTCTCCTGCTGTGTTTATGGATTTAATGAATCACATATTTCGGCCATACTTGGACAAATTTGTTGTGGTGTTTATAGATGATATTTTAATTTATTCAAAAGATGAGACAGAGCATGCTGAGCATTTGAGGATAGTTTTGCAAACTTTGAAAGATAAGCAGCTGTATGCTAAGTTTAGTAAAAGTGAATTTTGGCTCCGAGAAGTTGGATTTTTGGGTCATATTGTTTCAGGTGATGGTATACAGGTTGATCCTAGTAAGATTTCAGCCATTGTTGATTGGAAACCACCGAAAAATGTAACCGAGGTTAGAAGTTTCTTGGGGCTAGCTAGGTATTATCGGTGGTTTGTAAATGGATTTTCTATAATTGATGCTCCTATGACTAGACTACTCCGAAAGAATGTTAAATTTGAATGGACGGAAGAATGTCAACAGAATTTTGAAGAATTGAAAAAGTTTTTAACTGAAGCACCAGTGTTGGTACAACCCGAATCAAGTAAAGAATTTGTGGTGTATAGTGATGCTTCTCGAAATGGCTTAGGATGTGTACTTATGTAAGAAGGAAAAGTGGTGGCTTATGCTTCGAGGCAGTTAAAATCTCACGAAAGAAATTATTCGACTCATGATTTGGAATTGGCTGCTATAGTGTTTGCTTTGAGGATTTGGCGACATTATTTGTATGGTGAAAAGTGCCGAGTATATACCGACCACAAAAGTCTTAAGTACTTGATGTCACAAAAAGACTTGAATTTGAGACAGTGAAGATGGTTGGAGTTATTGAAAGATTACGAGCTTGCTATTGATTACCATCCGAGAAAAACGAATGTGGTTGCCGATGCTTTAAGCAGAAAATTGCTATTTGCTTTGAGAACTATGAAAACTCGGTTAAAGATATCAAATGATGGTTCGATTCTAGCAGAGTTAAGAGTAAGATCGATGTTTTTACAAGAGATTTCTGAAGCTCAAAAAAATGATCAAGATTTGCAAGCCAAGAGAAAGCAGTGTGAAGCTGATACGGGATCAAATTTTAGAATCGGTTCTGATGGTTGCTTGATGTTTAAAAATCGGATTCGTGTACTAAAATGATGAGTTGATTCAAAAGATTTTGCATGAAGCACATAATGGTTGTTTGGCGGTTCATCTGGGCAGTACGAAAATGTATAATGACTTGAAGAAAATGTACTGGTGGAGTGGAATGAAAAGAGATATTTTCGAGTTTGTATCAAAGTGCTTAATTTGTCAACAAGTGAAAGCTGAACACCAAGTACCTTCGGGATAACTCCAGCCTATCATGGTTCCTGAATGGAAATGGGATCAGATTACTATGGATTTTATATCAGGGTTGCCGTTAACTCCAGGGAAGAAAAATGCCATCTGGGTAATAGTTGACAGACTGACTAAATCGACTCATTTTATTCCGTTACGTACGGATTATTGTCTTAATAAGTTGGCTGAATTGTATATCCGTGACATTGTTAGACTTCATGAAATACCTTTGTCAATCATTTTGGATAGAGATCTGAGATTTACTTCACGAATTTGGCAAAAGTTACAAGAGGCATTAGGTACAAAGTTAAATTTTAGCACTTCCTTTCATCCACAAACTGATGGACAATCAGAGAGAGTAATTCAGATTCTTGAAGACATGCTCAGATGTTGCGTATTGGAATTTCAAGGTACTTGGGAAAGGTACTTACCGTTGGTAGAATTTGCTTATAATAATAGTTATTAGATGAGTTTGAAGATGGCACCTTAAGAAGCATTGTATGGTCGTAAATGTCGGACGCCATTGTATTGGGCTGAACTCAAGGAAAATCAGATTTATGGAGTTGATCTAATAAAAGAAACCGAAGAAAAGGTGAAAGTGATTCGAGATTGTTTGAAAGCTGCTTCAGATAGACAGAAATCTTATGCGGATTTGAAACAAAGGGAAATCGAGTTTCAAGTTGGTGATAAGGTATTTTTTAAAGTGTCTCCATGGAAGAAAGTCCTTAGATTTGGACGGAAGGGCAAGTTAAGTCCGCGTTTTATTGGACCATATGAAATAATTGAAAAAGTTAGACCGGTAGCATATTGGCTAGCATTGCCACCTGAATTAGAGAAGATTCTTGATGTGTTCCACGTATCTATGTTACGTCGGTATCGTTCGGATCCTTCACATATAATTTCACCGATAGAATTTGAACTACGACCGGATATGACTTACGAAGAAGAACCGATTAAGATTTTAGCTCGAGAAGTCAAACAATTAAGAAATAAAAGTGTCACTCTCGTGAAAGTGTTGTGGCAAAAGCACAGGGTAGAAGAGACTACATGGGAACCTGAAGAAACTATGAGAAACCAATACCCACACCTGTTTACCGGTAAGATTTTCGAGGACGAAAATCCTTAAAGGGGGGAGAGTTGTAATATCCTGAATTAGGGCCTAATCGGAATAGTGGTTTCGTGACCACAAATCCAAGATAGAAATAATTATTTTTTAATTATTTTGATGTTTATGATATGATTGTATGATTGTGTGAAAATTTCGTGATGAAATCCTATGCCTAAAGTGCTTAAATTGAAATTAGGGACTAAATCGAATAATTTGCAAAACTTGCATTCTAGGAGTTTTTAGTATGAAATTATTTTGGAATATTAATGAGGAGGTCTTAAATAGAAATTTGACCAATTTCTAAATCTATGGACAAAAATTGGACATCGATGGAATTTTTGGAAAGTTTAGTAGTAAGGGCATTTTGGTCATTTAGTTATTAAAATGAATTAAAAACAAAATTAAAAGCCAATTTTTGTCCATCTTCTTCATTAGGCAGAAATTTCAAGGGTTCTCCATAGTTAGGGTTTGTTTCAAGCTTCCAAGATCCATAGTAAGTGATTCCAAGCCCCATTTTTAATGTTCTTTACGTTTTTGGAATCCCGGTAGCTCGATTAAGCTTATGCTAGCAATAATTCAACCTAGGGTTCATATTTGGAAAAATACCCATAGGTGAAATTTGTGTATTTTGGTGTTTTATGATAGAATATGAGGTTTTAAATTATGTTAGACAACTTGTACTACTCGGTTTTAAGCGAAAACGAGTAAAAGGGCTTAATCGGTAAAAATACCTAATAGTGATAAGTACATGTTAGAGTGTGAATTTGACATTGCCATAGAAGGGAAAAATGATCAGCATGTCATAAAACATAAGAATAAGGGGTGAAGTTTAATTCCCGAGCCTAGGGGCAAAAGTGTAATTATGCAAAAGTTTAGGGGCAAAAATGTAATTTTTTCAAAGTTTTTATTAAATGCTATTTTGATGAATGTGTGTATTAAATAAGATTAATTTGGCATTATAGATCAAGAGAAACGAGATTCAAGTCGCGATCGAGGGAAAAACAAAGTTTACGAAGAATAGGCTCGATTGCTAATAATTTTGTACCGAGGTAAGTTCATGTGTAAATGTAGTAACATAATTGTCATTTTAAGCAATTTAATGTTGTTTATATGACATGATGCTAATTATTATCATGAAATATTATGCTTTGTGGTTTTTGTTGAATAATATGTAATTATGTGAATTACTTGATGAGTATGAACTATCACCGAAGTATCGATTTCGATATTCCATGGAAGACGGCAAAGATGTGTGATCGAGGAAAACTCCCGTTTGAACCTTGGGAATAGATTAGAATACAAGTGACATGTCACTAGGATGGTTGAGTTCCGAACTCGTTGAGTTGAGTCCGAGTTCGTGAGATGTAACTAGGCATCCGAGCTCGTTGAGTTGAGTCCGAGTTCACTTATGTGCGGGTTAGCTTGGCTACATAAATTCCGCAGGCTATTGAGTTTGTCTAGCTGCGGGTATGGCTCTTATGTTCATGAAATCCGTGTATTCGAATTATATTCTGATGTGTTCAACGGGTGAATCTTAAGTGAATAAGAAGAAGGCCTAAAACGAAGGTGACATGTTGGTAAGTGTGGTAAATGAGAAAATTTGACAGGTATGTGCTTAAACCCTCGGGTTGAAAACTTGGTATGATGAAATCGTAGAAAGATATTAAATGTAAATGAAACATAAATGTCTTGGTGTTGTTTATGCAAATGATGTTTTATGTGAGATTGTGTGATTATGTTACTTGCTATTTGCATGTGAACTTACTAAGCATTTATGCTTACTCCCTCCTTTTCTTTCGTTGTAGTTTTGACAAGCCGGCTTGAGAATTGGGATAGGTCGAAGACTCGTTCATACTATCCGAAGGCTTAAATTGGTAGAATGGCTTGTGTATTTTGAATGTGGCATGTATGGCAAAACACTCACTTTGTGTAATTGATCTTATGATATGGCTATGGTTTGGTAAGAAAAGGGTTTGTAAATGATTAGCCATTGAAATGGCCAATCTAAGTCATATTTGATATTATCTATGTTTAAAATGCTATTTAGTCTATGAAAATCCTTAGTAAAGTGAAATTTTCCATAAAACAGAATCTGACAACAGCAGTGATGTAAATTTGAAAAATCACTAAAAATAGTAGAAATGGAATTAAATGATGAGTAAGTTATGAAATTGAAGCTTAATTAGTCTATTTTCATATGGATTGAACAAAATAGGTATATAAATTATATTTTATTAGATATTTGAATTTTTGTGAAATAGGGCCAGAGTGATTTCTTGATCCCCTGTTCTGAAGTTAAAAATTTATCATAAATTGTAAAAAAATAATTAGAAGTCATTATTTATATGTACAGATTTCGTATTGAGTCTAGTTTTAATAAAAATAAACTTCATAGTCATTGAAATTCTGTACAGAGATATATATGATTAGTAATATATTGATGTCAGAGCAGTCAAACCCTGAAATAGGGGAGACTTTAACTAATAAACTGTACTAATTGGCTTGACCAAAAATTCTAGAAACAAATTAGTAAATATATATATGAGTATAGTTTTAGAGAAAATTTACAAAAATTGATTTCGAGTTTCTGAACTCGAGATATGAATTTTTAAGTGACTGTGACGCAGATTGCTAGCTTGACTGGAAATTTTAAAAATAAATTGTTTGAGCTGTTTAAGTAATGAATTAAGTCTGTTAACACCTCGTGTTCAACTCCGACGACGGTCTCGGGTACGGGGCATTATAGAAAGTATGGGTGTATCTAATGAAAAGAAAAAGTGAAGTATTGGATGCATTTCTAAAATGGAAGAAGATGGTGGATACTGAAACTGGTCGAAAGGTCAAACGACTTCGATTAGATAAGGGTACGGAGTACAAGAGTGATCCATTTCTACAAGTATGTCGAGATGAGAGCATTGTGCTACACTTCACTATTCAGGATACACCACAACAGAATGGGGTGGTAGAATGTATGAATCGGACTATACTGGAGAAAGTTCGATGTATGTTGTACAATGCTGGATTAGGCAAGGAATTTTGGGCTGAGGCAGTTACATATGTGTTGCATCTATTTAACCATTTTCCATCAGCTGTAATAAATGGAAAAACTCTGATGGAGATGTGGGCTGGTAAACCTGCTACTGATTATGATTCTTTACCTATTTTTGGTTCCACTGCATATTATCATGTAAAAGAATTTAAGTTAGACTCAAGAGGAAAGAAAGCATTATTCTTGGGTATTACTGGTGGAGTAAAAGGATATCGTCTCTAGTGTCCTGATACAAGGAAGATTGTTTTCAATAGAGATGTGACCTTTTATGAATCAACCATGATGAAGAACAAGGATTCACAAAAGGATGAAAGAACCAGTAGTACTCTGCAGCAGGTGGAGCTTGAAAAGGTTAATGATGATCTAGCTAATATTGGGGGGACAAATGATGAAGAAGTTCCAACCCAAGAACTTCTACAGTGACAAGATTCAATTGCATACAAGAGGCCAAGAAGAAAGATTCGTATGCCTGCTCACTTTGATGATATGGTGGCCTATGCACTTCAAATTGCAGATGATGATGTTCCTTCTACATACACAGAAGCAAGAAGTAACCTTGATGGTGTAAAGTGGAAGTAAGATATGATTGAAGAAATGCAGTCTTTTCATAAAAATAGGACTTGGGAGTTGGTGACACTACCCAAAGGAAAGAAGGCAATTGGATGCAAATGGGTAAATGCAAAGAAGGAAGGATTTCCTGGTAAAAATGAAATTTGATACAAGGCTAGATTGGTAGCAAAGGGATACGCTCAGAAAGACGGAATAGACTACAATGAAGTGTTTTCTCCAGTTGTGAAGCATTCGTCTATTTGGATTTTGCTAGCCTTGGTTGCGCAATATGATCTTGAACTAGTTCAGCTCGATGTGAATACAACGTTTTTACATGGTGATTTTGAAGGGGAAACCTATATGACTCACCCAGATGGATTCAAGCTTGCTGATAAAAAAACTAGGTTTGTAGACTGACAAAGTCAATTTATGGATTGAAACAATTTCCAAGGCAGTGGTATAAGCAATTTGATCAGTTCATGAAAGGGCAAAGGTACACAAGAAGTAAATTTGATCATTGCATGTATTTTCAGAAGATACAAGAAGGAATTTTCATATACTTGCTCTTATATGTTGATGATATGTTGATAGCATCTAAGAGTAAAGTTGAAATTGAGATATTGAAGACTCAACTCAACCTTTAGTTTGAGATAAAAGATCTAGGTGAAGCTAAGAAGATTCTTGGCATGGAGATATGTAGAGATAGAGCTCATGGAAGAGTTAGCTTGTCTCAGAAGCAATATTTGAAAAAGTATTGCAGCGTTTTGGCATGGATGAGAAAATAAAACCTGTAAGTACCCTGTTGGCTTCTCATTTCAAGCTTTCTGCACAACTATCTCTTTTGACGAATACAGAACAAGAATATATGTTACAAGTTCCATATTCTAATGTAGTAGGTAGCTTGATGTATCAATAGTGTGTATAAGACCCGAAATTTCACAGGCAGTTAGTATAGTGAGCAGGTATATGCATAATCCTAGAAAAAGACATTGGCAAGCTGTGAAATGGATTCTACAGTATATTCAGAAGACCATGGTTGTTGGATTACTGTTCAAATAAGATACTACACTTGGTAAAGGTGTTATTGGGTATGTTGATTCTGACTATGCCGGTGATTTGGACAAACGAAGATCAATCAGCGCTTATGTGTTTACACTTGCTAGAGGACCAATAAGTTGGAAGTCTACACTGCAGTCTACAGTTGCGTTGTCAACCACAGAAGTCGAATACATGGCTGTAACAGAGGATGTAATGGAAGCCATTTGGTTACAAGGTATGGTTAAAACCTTGGGATTGGTTCAGGAGCATATCAACGTTTATAGTAAAGAATCAAGTCTATCATGCACGTACAAAATATATCGACATACGATTCCATTTTGTGAGGGAAATTATTGATAAGGGAAAATTTCATTTTCAGGAGATTAAGACTGCAGATAATCCCGCAGACATGATGACCAAGGTGGTAACAATGACCAAGTTCGAACATTGTTTGAACTTGATCAATATCCTGCAAGTTTAACAGTTGAAGAAGGCACTATCAAGTATTGTTGATAAAGGCAGAAAGAATTGTGTGAAGATAAGATTATCCTAATCAAATTTTCAAGGTGGAGATTATTGACAATCTTCCATATTTTGGAAAGATAAAGATATGGGTACCATAATGTTGGTACTCGAAATCTAAGATTGAAGGCACCAAAAGTGGGATTGAGATTTGGCAAGAAATATTTGCAAGAGTTTTGGTCCCTAATTGTATAGTGACTTTGCAAGTTGGTCCCTGAACCTCAACTATAAATAGGCCTCACCATTTCTTATTTGAATCATCCCACATTTGTTATTCCCTACTTAAGGCATTGTTCTCTCTCCCTATTTGTAAATTTTCACTTGTATTTTGGAGTGAAATATATTTGGTAGTGCCCGAGGACGTAGGCAAAATTTACTAAACCTCGTTAAAATTCTAGTGTTCTTTATTGTTTAATTTACATATTTTGTGAGTGTGATTGTAGTGATTTATTGTGCTATTAAATTATGATAGAGGGATATTCTAGCTAGGAAAGACCTGGTACTTAAGCGATCCTTGTGATCTACCACTATTTCCAGAGAATTGAACTTAGTGTGAGTTTTTAGTACAATAATTTTATTCTTTTACACGCTTCCGCACAACAATTGGTATCAGCGCTAGATTCGTACTTGGGGAATACGATTGTTTACGATACTATTTGCATATACGGTATTGTTCATCCACGACACTTGATAAACCATAATTTATACATATTTCTATCCCATGCTTAGCACATTTTATGGATGATTTTTCCTTAAAATTGGTGAATTCAATGCTCCTAATGCCTTAATTTCATATTTTATACTTAGGTGAGCATAAGAGAGTGAAAGGAACGAGAAACGGGCCAAAAATGGAGAAAATGGCCCAACGTACGAAATCAACACGGCCTAGACCTCCTCACACGGGTAGACCACACAGCCATGTCAATTTGGCAGAATCGAAGCACGACTCACACGAGTAGACCACACGCCTGTGCCTATTTAACAGGCTTGACCACGGCCTAAATTAATCGTACACGGGTGTGCCTCTATCGAGCCCGAGTTGAGTCCAATTCGGAAAAGGCCAATTTTGAGGGTTCTTAGGCATTCAAAAGCCTATAAATACACCCTAGAAGAGGAGGAAAAGGGGACGCATAGAGGAGGAAGCAGGGAACTGCTTAAGGAAAGCCGATTCATCCATCTCAGAAGCCAGCTTCATCATCAAGACTGAAGATCTCCCATCAGTTTCCCTTCAGGAGTTTTGGGTTTTTCTTTATGTTTTGTATTCATTATTCTTCTGAGATGTTTACCTTTTTAGTTATGAAGTAAAACCCCTAAATACCTAAGGGGAATGGAGCCTAAGACATATCTTGTTATTATTATCTGAATTGTATGATAAATATTTGACTTGTTCTTAATTATGTGTTCTTAATTCTTGTTTTCATATTCCAAGATACTGATTCAAGTTAAAATCTTATTCAGAGAAGGAATAGACCCTGTCTAAGAGTACATTTGTCATAATTAAGCGGAGTTGATTGCGCACATAGAGATAGGGTGACAAGATTTTGCCGGATTAGGGTGAAACCTAATAAGGGTATCCATAGATTGAGTTAATGCAGCCCTAGGGAGTTAATTAGAATGTGATTTCAATTATTCAACCTAGGGTTAGACGTTGTTAGACTTGAAATGGATAAAATATAACTTAGGGATTTCTACGGATCAAGTTAAATGAATAAATCGTCCGATTCAGAGTCGAATAACAAGTGAAGTCTAGGTGGATTTTTCCTTAGGTATTGTCTTAATTCAATTGTTTTTCCAAAAGTAATTCCCCAACTCTATTTTCTGTGAATTCTTAGTTTAGTTAATTAGTTAGTTAAAACAAACCCCATTATTCTTAGGTTAGATAATAAAAAGATAGTCATTACTAGTACTTTTAGTTCCTTCGAGTTCGACAATCCGGTCTCGCTAAAGCTATACTGTTGTTCGATAGGTACACTTGCCTTCATCGTAATAATAGTTAGTTTCAAGAACGATTCATTATAAATATTTAAAACCTATCACGAATATCACGTATCAAGTTTTTGGCGTCGTTGCCAGGGAACTAAGATGTTAGGAACCTCGATTTTTATTACTTTAGCCATTTACTTTTACTGCAATTTAAATTTTATTCTAACATTTATTACTAATTCTTCTTTTTCCCTTTTTCTAGTAGGTTTTTATAGTTTATGACTAGAAGAAACCCGTCAGGACCATTACTTTTTGACACTGAGATAGATCGCACAGTTCGTAGAAACCAAAGAGAAATAAGGCAAAGCTTAAGATACACAGGGAACGAGCAAGAGGACGATATTCAAACCACAACTGAGGAGATGGCTGAAAACGAAGAAAATCTGCTACCTCCTGCAATTACTGTTAATCAAAATCTTGCTCCACGCACTATGTATGATTATGCTAAACCTAATTTAACAGGAACTGAGTCAAGTATAGTTAGACCTGCTATTGCTGCAAATAATTTTGAACTGAAACCTAACACAATTCAAAAGATACAACAGTTTGATGGTTTGCAGGACAAGGATCCCAACGCTCACTTGGCAAATTTCCTAGAATTTTGCGATACCTTTAAAATTAATGGCATTTCTGATGACGCCATTCATCTTCGGTTGTTTCCCTTTTCGTTAAGGAATAATGCTAAACTCGTTACCACGAGGGTCAATCACTACTTGGGAAAAAATGACCAAAAAATTTTTATTATAATATTTTCCACCGACTAAAACAGTCAAATTTCGTAATGATATCTCTTCTTTTGTGCAGATGGATTTAGAAACACTCTACGATGCGTGGGAAAGATACAAGGACCTTTTGAGAAGATGCCCTCACCATGGGTTACCGCTTTGGCTACAGGTTCAAATGTTCCATAATGGCCTGAATCCTTCGACTCGGTAGATGATTGATGCAGCCGTTGGAGGAACTATCAATAATAAGACACCTGAGTTGGCTTACGAATTTATTGAGGAATTGTCACTAAATAACTATCAGTGGCAAGTTATGAGAACAAAGCCAACGAAAGCAGCCAGTGTTTTCAACCTCGACGTGGTTACTATGCTATCTAACCAAGTAGAACTCTTAAATAAAAAGATTGATGGTTTGTGTGGTTCTACTCAGGTACATCCAGTAATGAGGTGCGATTTGAATGGGGGAGGAGAATGCATGGAATATCAACACTTCAACCCTAGCATCGAGGAAGAACAAGTCCAATATATGGGTAGCAATAACTCTAGATCCCAAAATAACCCATATAGGAATACTTACAATGCAGGTTGGAGGAACCACCCAAATTTTTCATGGGGAGGCTAAGGAAATCAGAAACCAGCACCCCCTCCAGGCTTTCAGTAACCACCATACCAGCAGAAGAAAAAGCTGAACCTTGAGGAGATGCTAACCAAATTCATCTCGGTGTCAGAGACTCGTTTTCAGAATACCGAGACAGCACTCAAAAATCAACAAGCATCTATCCAAGGGCTCGAAACTCAAATTGGACAGCTAGCTAAGATGATTTCAGAAAGAGCCCCAGGAAATCTACCTAGTAACACTGAACCCAATCCAGAAGCACATGTGAAAGCAGTTACACTAAGGAGTGGGAAAGTGTTACCTGAATCAGAAAAGAAGCCACAACAAGAAGCTGACAGAAGCAAAAGAGAGGAGGTAAAACCTGAAAGCAATGACAATCCAATGCCGAAGGAATATAAACCACCAATTTCATACCCAAAAAATTTGAAGAAAGACTGCATGGATGCACAATTTGGTAAATACCTCGAACTTTTTAAACAACTACATATTAACTTACCTTTTGTTGAAGCTATATCGTAGATGCCTACATAAGCAAAATTTTTAAAGGAGCTCCTAAAAAACAAAAGGAAGTTTGAAGACTTATCTACAGTGGAACTTAACGAGGAACGCTTGGCTATACTCTAAAACAAACTGCCAACCAAACTAAAAGATCCAGGAAGTTTTACTATACCTTGCTTAATTGGTAGTTTTAACGTTGATAAGGCACTAGCTGATTTAGGTGCTAGCATTAATTTGATGCCATATAAAATGTTTAAACAACTTGGTCTTGGGGAACCTAAACCCACTAGGATGAGTATTCAACTAGCTGATAGATTTGTTAAATATCCTAGGGGTATTATAGAGGACATACTTGTAAAAGTAGATAAATTTATATTCCCTGTTGACTTCATTGTGCTTGATATGGATGAAGATGTTAAAGTGCCTTTAATCTTAGGGCGTCCATTTTTAGCCACTGCTAGGGCTGTTATTGATGTGGGTGATGGTAAAATGGTACTTAGAGTAGATGACAAAGAAATTAGTTTTAAAATTTATGATGCCATGAGATTTTATAAGGAACAAGTTGACTCATGTTATTTTATTGACTCTATTGATCATCCTGCTCAAGATTCTTTTCAAGAAATCATACATAAGGACACGTTGGAACTATGTCATGCCCAATGAGAGGAGATATATGATGATGATTCCGAGACAGGTAAACTAAAAGCTAAACTAAACTTCAATGGATCTTCCCAAAGACAAGCAGAATATGAGGACATTAAAGGGAATAGTGATTTTAAGCAAAAACCCTCTATTGAAGAACCTCCTAAACTGGAACTCAAACAATTACCGAACCACTTGGAATACGCATTCCTTGGAAATAATTCTACATTACTAGTTATTATTGCATCTAACTTGTAACCCAAAGAGAAAGAAGAATTAATCCAAGTATTAAAAGAACATAAAAAGGCCATAGCTTGGAAAATTTCTAACATTAAAGAGACCAGCCCTTCTTTTTGCACCCACAAAATTTTAATAGAAGATGAATATAAACCATGTGTGCAAGCTCAAAGACGATTGAACCCCAACATGAAGTAAGTTGTTAAGGACGAGGTAATTAAACTTCTAGATGCTGGAATTATTTATCCTATTTCTAACAGTTCTTAAGCCTAACAACTCTTTATTGATTTACCCTCAATATTAACCCATAACTCATTATTGATGGAATCCCTTAAATTAATTTGATCCATATTTTTGTCGAGATTTGAGTTGGAATAGTTGTTTAGCTATGTTTTATTCTATTTTGTAATTTGACTTGTTCTTAAAAAAAAAACATGTATACATATATAATAGTAGTGATCTTCTGAGCTACATAAGTTAAATTCCATATTCTGAGAAAAAGGCTTTGTTGTATGCAATTGATATTTAATTACTTTTTCTAGTTAGGCAATTTTTCAATTCAACCTCGACTCTAACCCTTTCTTTCATTTTGTGACGACACCCTCTAACCAAAGCCACATTACAACCCTCTAAAGACCTTTTAATTGATATTTCATCTCAATTTATAGTGGTAGAGATTTGATTTTCATGCAAGCCTATGGTAATGACTTTTCATTATTGACTATTGAGTGCTTTATTCATTATCCTTAAACACCTCAAGTGATTTGAGTGAATCTTTAGTGAGGATGTGAAACTCTGTGATATTTTGAATCAAAGGTAATTACTTAGATGAGGGGAGACACCTATGTTTTCATGATAAAATACCCAACTTGGAATGTTTGAAACTTTGATGTTCTTTCAGTTGAATTTTCAATGTATGATTACCTATGGATTATTTTGAGATATTATCGATAGAAATTACAAGTTGAGAAGAATTTATTTTGATTATGAGTTGAGGATTTTTCTTGAGGACAAGAAAATGCTTAAGTGTGGGGGTATTTGATAAACCGTAATTTATACATATTTCTATCCCATACCTAGAACATTTTATGGATGATTTTTTCTTAAAATTGGTGAATTCGATGCTCCTAATGCCTTAATTTCATATTTTATACTTAGGTGAGCATAGAAGGGTGAAAGGAATGAGAAACGGGCCAAAAACGGAGAAAATGGGCCAATGTATGAAATCAACACAGCTTGGACCTCCTCACACGGGTAGACCACCTAGCCGTGTCAATTTGGAAGAATCGAAGCATGACTCACACTAGTGGACCACACGCCTGTGCCTATTTAACAGGCTTGATCACAGCCTGAAGTAATCGCACACGGGCGTGCCCCTATCGAGCCCAAATTGATTCCAATTCAGAAAAGGTCAATTTTGAGGGTTCTTATGCATTCTAAAGCCTATAAATACACCCTAGAGGTGGAGAAAAAGGGGACGCATAGAGAAGGAAGCAGGGAACTGCTCAAGGAAGGCCGATTGATCCATCTCAGAAGCCAAATTCATCATCAAGACTGAAGATCTCCCCTCAATTTCCCTTCAGGAGTTTTGGGTTTTTCTTTATGTTTCGTATTCATTATTCTTCTGAGATGTTTACCTTTTTAGTTATGAACTAAAACCCCAAAATACCTAAGGGGAATGAAGCCTAAGATAGATCTTGTTATTACTATCTGAATTATATGATAAATATTTGACTTGTTCTTAATTATGTGTTCTTAATTCTTGTTTTGATATTCCAAATATTGATTCAAGTTAAGCTCTTATTCAGAGGAGGAATAGACCCTGTCTAAGAGTACATTTGTCATAATTAAGCGAAGTTGATTGCGCGCCTAGAGATAGGGTGACAAGATTTTTTCGGATTAGGGTGAAACCTAATAAGAGGATCCATAGATCGAGTTAATGCAACCCTAGGGAGTTAATTAGAAAGAGATTTCAATTATTCAACCTAGGGTTAGACGTTGTTAGTCTCTAGAGGGATAATAATATAACATAGGGATTTCTACAGATCAAGTCAAATGAATAAATCGTTTTTCCAAAAGTAATTCCCCAATTCTATTTTCTGTGAATTCTTAGTTTAGTTAATTAGTTAGTTAAAACAAACCCAATTATTCTTAGGCTAGATAATAAAAAGACAGTCATTACTAGTACTTTTAGTTCATTTGGGTTCGACAATCCTGTCTTGCTAATGCTATATTACTGATCGATAGGTGCACTTGACTTCATCGTGGTAATAGTAAGTTTCAAGAACGATTCATTATAAATATTTAAAACCTGTCACGAATATCACGTAATAGCACTATTCACGTTGACAGTACTGTTCACATTTACAATAGTTGGGATTGAGGTGAAAAATGCAAAGGTATCGCCATCAGCAAAGACTACTGTAACCAATGCAAAATTTGAAGTAGAGAAATTTGATGGTACCAATAATTTTGGTATGTGGCAATGTGAGATCCTGAATGTCTTATGTCAACAAGAGCTGGATATAGCCCTTGAAGAAAAACCTGACAAGGAGTAGGCCAAATCAATAGACAGGCGTGTGGTACAATCCACCTATGTTTGGCCAAAGAGCAGAAGTACTCTGTCATGAAGGAGACATCAACGAAGAAGTTGTGGGATACACTCAAGGAAAAGTTTCTAACAAAAAGTCTTGAAAATAGGCTTTATATGAAAAAGAAGCTTTATCAATTCACATGTACACCCAGTATGTCGATGAATGACCATGTGAATTCATTCAATAAAATTTTAGCAGACTTGTTAAATTTGGATGAGAAATTTGAAGATGAAGACAAGACATTATTGTTGTTTAATTCTCTTCCTGATGAATATGATTATCTTACCACCACATTACTTCATGGGAAGGATACGATCACATTTGATTTAGTCTATAGTGTATTGTATAGATCTAAGACTCGAAACAAAGTTAAAAAGGATCACAGAGATACAACTGCAGAAGTCTTAACAGTAAGAGTTCGTCCACACAACAGCAAACCTGGTAGAAGGGGAAAGTCCAAAAGGAGACCTGCCAAAGATGAATGTGCTTTTTCTCGTGAGAATGGGCATTGGAAAAAATTATTCTAAGTTACAAAAGGGCAAGGCTATTTCTGATGCATGTGTAGCAGAGCATGATGAGGAGTCAGACTTTAGCTTGGTTGGCATGGTAATGGCATGTCATACAGATGAGTGGATTTTAGATTCGGGATGTACTTACCATATGTGTCCTAATAAGGTTTGGTTTTCTAGTCTTAAAAAACTAAAAGGTGGAGTTGTTTTTATAGTCAATGACAGTGCTTGTAAGACAATGGGAGTAGGTACAATCCAATTGAAGAATCACGATGGCTCAATCCGAGTATTGATAGATGTTCGCTACATACCTAGCTTGAAGAAAAATCTTATCTTATTAGGGGTCCTAAAATCTAAAAGGCTCACAATCACTTTGAAATATGGATTAGTAGCTAGGGTATTGACGGTGATGAAAGGTACAAGAAGGTATAACCTGTACTATTTAAATGGAAGTACAGTTATTGGATCAACATCAATAGATTTTGTGAAAGATGTAGATTCAGAGGCTACCAGATTTTGGCATATGCAATTAGGACATGCTGGTGAAAAAGCTTTGTAGAATTTGGCAAAGCAAGGCTTGTTGAAAGGTGTAAATTCTTGCAAATTGGAATTCTGTGAACATTGTGTTCTAGGCAACCAGACGAGGGTAAAATTTGGCTCAGCCATTCACAATATTAAAAGGAATTCTGGACTACGTTCACAGTGTTGTGTGGGTGTCTACCAAAGTGGCTTCTTTGGGAGGTATGCACTATTTTGTTACTTTTGTTGATAATTATTCAAGGAAAGTATGAGTGTATCTAATGAAAAGAAAAAGTGAAGTATTGGATGCATTTCTAAAACGGAAGAAGATGGTGGAGACTCAGACTGGTCGAAAGGTCAAACGACTTCGATCAGATAAGGGTACGGAGTACAAGAGTGATCCATTTCTACAAGTATGTCAAGATGAGGTAATTATGTGACACTTCACTATTCGGGAAACACCACAGCAGAATGGGGTGGCAGAACGTATGAATCAGACTATACTGGAGAAAGTTAGATGTATGTTGTCCAATGCTGGATTATGCAAGGAATTTTGGGCTGAGGCAGTTACAAATGCGTGCCACCTAATTAACCATTTACCATTGGCTGCAATAAATGGAAAAACTCCTATAGAGATGTGGACTGGTAAACCTACTACTGATTATGATTCTTTACATATTTTTGGTTCCACTGCATATTATCATGTAAAAGAATCTAAGTTAAACCCAAGAGCAAATAAAGCATTATTCTTGGGTATAACTGGTGGAGTAAAAGGATATCGTCTCTGGTGTCCTGATACAAGGAAGATTGTTTTCAGTAGAGATGTGACTTTTGATGAATCAACCATGATGAAGAATAAGGATTCACAAAAGGATGACAAAACCAGTAGTACTCTGTAGTAGGTGGAGCTTGAAAAGGTTAATGATGATCCAACTAATATTGGAGGGACAAATGATAAAGAAGTTCCAACCCAAGAACTTCTACAGTGACGAGATTCAATTGCATATAGGAAGCTAAGAAGAGAGATTCGTATGCCTGCTCACTTTGATGATATGGTGGCCTATGCATTTCCAATTGCAGATGATGATATTCCTTCTACTTACACAGAAGCAAGAAGTAACCCTGATGGTGTAAAGTGGAAGTAAGCTATGAATGAAGAAATGCAGTCTTTTCATAAAAATAGGACTTGGGAGTTGGTGACACTGCCCAAAGGAAAGAAGGCAATTGGATGCAAATGGGTAAATGCAAAGAAGGAAGGATTTCCTAGTAAAAATGAAATTTGATACAAGACGAGATTGGTAACAAAGGGTTACGCTCAGAAAGAAGGAATAGACTACAACGAAGTGTTTTCTGCAGTTGTGAAGCATTCTTCTATTCAGATTTTGCTAGCTTTGGTTGTGAAATATGATCTTGAAATAGTTAAACTTGATGTGAAGACAACATTTTTACACGGTGATTTGGAAGAGGAAATCTATATGACTCAGCCAGATGGATTCAAGCTTGCTGAGAAAGAAAACTAGGTTTGCAAACTGACAAAGATGCTTTATGGATTGAAACAATCTCTGAGGCACTGGTATAAGTGATTTGATCAGTTCATGAAAGGGCAAAGGTACACAAGAAGTAAATTTGATCTTTGCGTGTATTTTTAGAAGCTACAAGAAGGATTTTTCATATACTTGCTCTTACATGTTGATGATATGTTGATAGCATTTAAGAGTAAAGTTGAAATTGAGAGATTAAAAGGCTCAACTCAACCTTGAGTTTGAGATAAAAAATCTAGATAAAGCTAAGAAGATTCTTGGCATGGAAATATGTAGAGATAGAGCTCATGGAAGAGTTAGCTTGTCTCAGAAGCAATATTTGAAGAAAGTACTACAACGTTTTGGCATGGATGAGTAGACAAAACCTATAAGTACCCTGTTGGCTTCTCATTTCAAGATTTCTGCACAACTATCTCCTTCGATGAATACGGATCAAGAATGTATGTTACAAGTTCTGTATTCTAATGCAGTAGGTAGCTTGATGTATCAATGGTGTGTACAAGACCCGAAATTTCACAGGCAGTTAGTATAGTGAGTAGGTATATGCATAATCCTGGAAAAGGACATTGGCAATGTAATGCCCCGTACCCGAGACCATCGCCGGAGTTGAACACGAGGTGTTAACAGACTTAATTCATTACTTAAACAGCTCATACAATTCATTTTAAAATTTCCAAACAAGCTGGCTAACTGCATCATAGTCGCTTTAAAAATCATATCTCGATTTTCGAAACTCGAAATCAAATTATGTAAATTTTCCCTGAAACTAGACTCATATATCTATCTACTAATTTTTTTCTAGAAATTTTGGTCTGGCCAATTAGTACAGTTAATTAGTTAAATTCTCCCCTGTTTCGGGGTTTGACTACTCTGACCTCTGTGTATTACGAATCATATATCTCCCTGTACAGAATTTCAATGACTACGAGGTTTGTTTCTATTAAAACTAGACTCAACAAGGAATCTTTAAATATAAATAATGACTTCTAATTATTTTTTTAAAATTTATTATGAATTTTTAAAGTCAAAACAGAGGATCCAAAAATCACTCTGGCCCTGTTTCACAAGGTTTCAAATATCTCATAAAGTATAATGTATATGCCTGTTTTTTTTAATCCATATGAAAATATACTCATTAAGCTTCAATTTAATAACCTGCTCATCATTTAATTCCATTTATACTATTTTTAGTGATTTTTCAAATTCATGTCATTGCTGTAGCAATATTCTGTTTTAAGGCAAATTTCATCTTTTCATGAGTTGTTATGAACTAGATAACCTATTAAACTTCCATGATATCAAACATGATCTAAATTTAGCCATCACCATGACTTATCAATATCAAACATTTTCTCAACCAATCATGGCCATATCATAAAATTATTTACACAAAATAAGTATATTGCTATACATGCTATACTTAAGTTTTACAAGCCATTTACCCAGATGAAAGTCCTTTGGATAGTGTGATCGAACCTTCGACCCGTCCCGATTCCCGAGCTGGCTTGTTAAAAACTACAGTAAATAAAGGGGAGGGAGTAAGCATAAATGCTTAATAAGTTCACATGCAAATAGCAAGTAACATAACCATATAAGCAAACATAAAACATCATTTGCATAATCATCACCAAGACATTCATATCACATTTTCATTTATCATCTTACCATATTGTTGTTATATCAATTTTTCAACCCGAGGGTTAAGTACATACATGTTCAAAGTATTCATTTCACAACACTTACCAATACGTCCCTTTCATCTTGAGTATTCCTCCATTTGAGTAGAATTTTACCCGTTGAACACATCGGAATATAATTCGGATACATGGAAAGTTTGCACATAAGTGCCACATATGTAGCCAAGCTACTATGTAACCCGCCCATAAGCGAACTTGGACTCAGCTCAACGAGCTCGGGCGTTCGCATCCATAAGTGAACTCGGACTCAACTCAACGAGTTCGGGTGCCTAGTTACTTCTCACGAACTCGGACTCAACTCAACGAGTTTGGACATTTGCATCCATAAGTGAACTCGGATTCAACTCAACGAGTTCGAATGCTCAACCATCCTAGTGGCATGTCACATGTATCCTAATCTATTCCTAAGGTTCAAACGGGCTTTTTTTTTCTCGATCTCACATTTGCCGTCTTCCATGGAATATCGAAACCGATACTCGGTAGCAATTCATATTTATCAAGTAGTAAACATAATTTGCATATTACTCAACATTAACCACAAAGCATAATATTTCACGATTAAAAATCAGCATATCATATAATTAACATCAATAACTTAAAAATAACAATTATGCTACATTATTTACACATGAACTTACCTCGTATGCGAAAATGGCTACTTTTACCATTTCGTCCACAACTTGGTATTTTCCCCATTTTAGCCTGAATTTTAGTTTTCCTTGCTCTATCATTTAAAATATAGTCTAATTAGGACTCACATTATACAAATTGACCCAAAATCATATTTTGGAAAAATTACTGTTTTGCCCCTAAACTTTTGCATATTTATACTTTTTCCCCAAAGCTCGTAAATTAAAATTCAGCCTATTTTCTTATGTTTTATGACATGCTGATCATTTTTCCCTTCTATGGCAACATCAAATTCTCACTCTAACATGTACTTATGACTATTAAGTATTTTTGCCGATTAAGCCCTTTTGCTCGTTTTCACTTAAAACCGAGTATTACAAGTTGTCTAACATAATTTAAAACCTCATATTCTATCATAAAACACCAAAATACACAAATTTCACCTATGGGTATTTTTCCAAATATGAACCCTAGGTTGAATTATTGCTAGCATAAGCTAAATCGAGCTACTGGGACTCCAAAAACGTAAAAATCATTAAAAATGAGGCTAGAACGGACTTACAATCGAGCTTGGAAGCTTGAAAAACCCTATCCATGGTTTCTCCTTGCTACATTCGGCCATGGGGTTGAAGATGAGCAAAATTGGCTTTTAATTTTGTATTTTAATTCATTTTACCCCTAAATGACCAAAATGCCCTTACTACTAAACTTTCCAAAAATTCCATCCATGTCCAATTTTTGTCCATAGACTTAGAAATTGGTCAAATTGTTATTTAAGACCTTCTAATTAATATTTCAATGCAATTTCATACTAAAAACTTCTAGAATGTAAATTTTGCAACTTATTCGATTTAGTCCCTACTTTCAATTTAAGCACTTTAGGCATAGAATTTCATCACGAAATTTTCACACAATCATGCAATCATATCATAGACCTTAAAATAATCATAAAATAATTATTTCTATCTCGGATTTTTTGGTCACGAAACCACTATTCCGACTAGGCCCAAAATCCGGATATTACAGGCAAGTTGTGAAATGAATTCTATGGTATATTCAGAAGACCATGGTTGTTGGATTACTGTTCAAACAGGATACTACACTTGGTAAAGGTGTTATTGGGTATGTTGATTCTGATTATGCCGGTGATTTGGACAAACGAAGATCAACCAGCGCTTATGTGTTTACACTTGCTAGAGGACCAATAAGTTGGAAGTCTACACTGCATTCTACAGTTGCGCTGTCAACCAGAGAAGCCATATACATGGTTTTAACAGAGGCTATAAAGAAATCCATTTGGTTACAAGGTATGGTTAAAACCTTGGGATTGGTTCAGGAGCATATTAACGTGTATTGTGATAGTTAAAGTGCTATTCATTTAGTAAAGAATCAAGTCTATCATGCACGTACAAAGCATATCGACATACGATTCCATTTTGTATAGGAAATTATTGATGAGGGGAAAATTCATCTTTAGGAGATTAAAACTGCAAATAATCCCGCAGACATGATGACCAAGGTGGTAACAATGACCAAGTTCGAACATTGTTTGAACTTGATCAATATCTTGCAAGTTTAACAGTTGAAGAAGGCACTCTCAAGTGTTGTTGGCAAAGACAGAAAGAATTGTGTGAAGATAAGATTATTCTAATCAAATCTTCAAGGTGGAGATTATTGACAATCATTCATATTTTGGAAAGAAAAAAATATGGGTATGAAAATGTTGGTACTAGAAATCTGAGATTTAAGGCACAAAAAGTGAGATTGAGATTTGGCATGAGATTTTTGCAAGATTTTTGGTCCCTAATTGTACAGTGACTTTGCAAGTTGGTCCCTGAACCTTAACTATTAGTAGGCCTCACCATTTCTCATTTGAATCATCCCACATTTGTTATTCCCTACTGATACGTGATATTCGCGACAGGTTTTAAAAAAATTATAATTAATCATTCTTGGAACTAACTATTATCACGATGAAGGCAAGTGTACCAATCCAACAGTAGTATAGCTTTAGCAAGACTGGATTGTTGAACCCAAAGGAGCCAAGAGTAATAGTAATTACTTTCTTTTTATTATCTAGCCTAAAAATTAAGGGATTTGTTTATCTAAACTAATTAACTAAACTAAGGGTGCACAGAGAGAAATTTGGGGAAAAGCTTTTGGGAAAACTCAATTGATGAAGACAATACCCAAGGAAAAATCCACCTAGACTTCACTTGTTATTTGACTCTGAATCAGACAATTTATTCATTTGACTTGATCCATAGAAATCCCTAAGTTATATTATTATCTCTCTCGAGACTAATAACGTCTAACCCTAGGTTGATTAATTGAAATGTCTTTCTAATTAACACCCTAGTGTTGCATTAACTCGATCTATGGACTCCCTTATTAGGTTTTACCCTAATCCGGCAAAATCTTGTCACCCTATCTCTAGGCATGCAATCAGCTCTGCTTAATTATGACAAATTTACTCTTAGATAGAGACTTTTTCTCGTCTGAATAAGCGCATAAACTTGAATCAATATCCTAGAGTATTAAAACAAGAATTAAGAACACATAATTAAGAACAAGTCAAATATTTATCATACAATTCAGATAATAATAACAAGATCCGTCTTAGGTTTCATTACCCTTAGGTATTTAGGGGTTATAGTTCATACTTATGAAATAAAACATCTGAAAAGAATGAAGATAACAAAACATAAAGAAAACCCAAAACTCCAGAAGGAAATTGAAGGGAGATCTTCAGTCTTGACGATTAATCTAGCTTCTGAGATGGATCAATCAGCTTTCCTTGAGTAATTCCTTGCCCCCTACTTCGTGTGTCCTTCTAAGTACCTCCTCAGGTGTTTAAATAGGCTTAAGAATGCCTAAAAGCCCTCAAAAGTGGCCTTTTCTGAATAGGACTATACTTGGGCTCGACAAGGACATGCCCGTGTGACACGCCTGTAAGCAGTTGCTTTAGACCATGGTCAAGGCTATTAAATAGGCATGGACGTGTGGTCTACCCGTGTAAGTCATGCTTTGATCCTACCAAATGGACACAGCCGTGTGGCTTACCCGTGTGAGGAAGTGTAGGCCGTGTTGATTTCCCCTGTTGGTCCATTTTCTTCATTTACGGCCCGTTTCTCACTCTTTTTACTCTTCTCTGCTTACCTAAGTATAAAACATGAAATTAAAGGATTAAGAGCATCGAATTCACCAAATATAAGGAGAAATCATCCATAAATATGCTAAGCATGGGATAAAAATATGTATAAATTACGGTTTATCAAATACCCCCACACTTAAGCATTTGCTTGTCCTCAAGCAAAATCCTCAAGTCACAATCAAAACAAGTTCTTCTCAATCTTATAATCTCTATCAATAATATCTCAAAATAAATTATAAGTAATCATACATTGAGAATTCAACTAGAAGAACATCAAAATTTCAAACATTCCAAGTTGAGCATTTTATCACGAAAACATAAGTGTCTCCCCTCATCTAAGTGATTACCTTTGATTCAAAATATTACAGACTTTAACACCCTCACTATGGATTCACTCAAATCACTCGAGGTGGTTAAGGACAGTAAATGAAGCACTCATTAGTCAATATGAAAAGTTATTACCATAGGCTTACATGAGAATCAAATCTCCACCACTATATATTGAGATGATACATCAATCAAATGGTCTTTAGAGGGTTGTAAAGTGGCTTTGGTGAGGGGGTGTGGTTATAGGCTGAATGAAAAGGTTAGAATCGAGATTAAATTGAAAAATTACCTAGCTAGAAAAATAACTAGTCATCAGTTAAATACAAGTGAGCTTCTTCTCAGAATATGGAATTAACACTTTAAGCTCAAAAACGACGAATTACTATTAATATATATGTATGTATTCTATTTTTTAAAAAAAACAAGTCAGACTAACTATCAAAGGAAAAACATAGCTAAGCAGTTTATTCAAATCAAATCTTGACAAAAATAGGAATCAAATTAATTTAGGGGATTTCAACAATAATGGGTTATAGGTTAATATTGAGGGTAAATCAATGGATGGTTTGTTAGGCTCAAAGGGGTTCACTAAGGGTTAATTATAAAGCTAAGCTTTTGTGGCGTGAGTAGGTTAAACCTAAATGCCTTTATTATCTCGACATATCAAATCAAAGATGTGGTCTTGACATGCATAATCAGGCAAGTTCTAGAATAACAAATCAATACTGACGCACTCATAATAAAAGTAAGCATGAAAGAAATAAAATATGCTCTAAAGGCTCAAGATCTCATAAAAATTATGGCTTTTTGATGTTAAACCTGTGAATTTTAACTCAAGATAATACCTAAACATAGGGAAACAACCTAAAAATTTTTAGTTCTTAAAAATCAACTTTTCATGCTTGATTCTCTAATTCCTTCAAGTTTAAACCATCAATGCATGAATGCCTATGTTTTAATTCAAGACATATCAATAACAATCATAAATTAATCAAAATTCATTCAATAATGATATGAAAAGATTATTTGAGAACAGGACAAAATTCAGCGATTTTTTTGATAATGATATAAAAGACCCCTTCACACTTAAGATGTACATTGCCCTCAATGTACAAAGATAGATATACTGAAAAAATATAGATATATAATCATAAGATAAGGAGAGAAGTGAAACTTCCTGAATGATGAATGAATTCCTTGAATTGGAGTTATGGAGAATAATCGGCCAAGGCAATGATGAGCTTGGAGAAGGATACTCCGGTGGTGGTAGAGGTTGGGTTCCACAACCACAGTGTCCAGCGAAGAGGTTATCGTGGTGGTTGGCTAGGACATGGTAGTCATGGAGAACCTTTTTTCCAGTGGAGTTGCAAGTTCCTAAGTAATAGTGAGCTTTGGAGCTCTTTATAACTTTGATAGAATCAGGAACTTCTTTTAGTATAAAATCTAAAAATAAAATAGTGTTAAAGGGAAATAAAAATTAATTTCAAAATATAAATAAAGATAAAAATAAAATAAATAAATAAAAATAATAGGTGTTTATAAAGAAATTGGGGCACACGGCCGTGGGGCACGCCCGTGTGCCCTTATTTCAGCCCGTGCGTTTTGTGATTTTTAAAATTGGGCGCATTGGTGCACACGGCCATGTAGCATGATTGTGACATCCTTCGTTCGCTTCTCCCACACCCGTGTATGCAGGCGCATGGCCGTGTTATTTTGACAGGCTCGACCATGGTCGGTGCACACAAGCATGTTGCACTCCCGTGTTAATTTGGTAGGATTTCCCACGGCCATATTGTACGGCCGTGGCAACTTATTGGATCCCGTGTTAGGGAAATGTTTTTGCTCTATTTTCACATGGCCGTATCGTACGACCGTGTTGCTACCCGTGGCATGTGCACAGCCTACGGCACACCCGTGTGCCTGGCCGTATGGTTCTAGAAATCCTGTGTTCAGTGACTCAGTTAGTGAATTAAATGTTAGAAACTAAAATTTAAAGAAGTTAACACCATTAATGCTCGGTTGCCTCCCGAGAAGCGCTTATTTATAGTCTAAGCTCGACTCTACCTTGTGGGTATATTTAGGTAACTTCGTGGAGCCGTAGCTCCTCTTTATCTTCTTTGAAATTCTCACCTTTATAAATTGAGACGATGTCCATTTACCTTAAAATTGTCTTGTGATGGATGACTTACCTCTACTGTGCCATATAGAAACATAGTTTGAACTACGAAAGGACCTGACCATCGTGATTTAAGCTTTTCAGGAAACAATTTGAGCCTCGAGTTGTATAACAGGACAAGATCTCCAACTTCAAATTGCCTTTGTTGCTTCAAACGGGCGTCGTGGCGGCGCTTCGTTGCTTCCTTGTATAGGCGCGAATTTTCATATGCATTGGCTAGCCACTCATCTAACTCGTTCAACTCCATCAAACTATTTTCACCTACAAGTTTGGGGTCAAGGTTTAGAAATTTTATAGCCCAGAATGCCTTGTGTTCTAACTCAAACGGTAGATGACAACTTTTCCCGTAAACAAGTCTCTAAAGGGATGTTCCTATGGGGGTCTTAAAAGTAGTTCTATAAGCCCATAGAGCATCATCCACTTTCATCTCCCAGTCCTTTCTGTTTGACTCTACTATCTTTTCTAGAATACATTTGAGCTCTCGGTTTGCTACTTCGACTTATGCACTAGTTTGAGGATGATAAGGGGTAGCTGTTCTGTGGTGAACTCCATATTTCTTAAAGGTCTTATCAAATTGGGCGTTACAAAAATGAGTACCTTTATCACTGATAATTGCTCTAGGGGTTCCAAATCTAGAGAAGAGTTTCTTAAGGAATTGTACTACCACTCTAGCATCATTAGTAGGTAAAGCTTGGGCTTCTACCCATTTAGACGTATAATCAATGGCTACAGATATGTATTTATTCCCAAATGAGCTAGGGAATGGACCTATGAAGTCGATACCCCAAATGTAAAATATTTCACATGAGAGCATATATGTCTGAGGCATTTCATCACATTTGGATATATTACCTATCCTTTGACATTTTTCACAAGAAGTAGCATACCTAGTGGCGTCTTTGAATAGAGTGGGCCAATAAAAACCTGATTCGAGGACTTTATGTGCGGTCTTATTTCCACCGTAATGTCCCCCAATCTGTCCTGGGTGGCAATGTTCCAAGATTTTCAATGCTTCTATCCTTGTAACACATCTCCTAATGATTTGATCTGCACATATACGAAAAAGAAAAAGGGTTTTCCCAAAAGTAGTTTTTCACATCAGTGAAGAATCGCTTCTTTTGTTGATGTGTCAACCCTTTTGGGAAAATGTCAGCAGCTAAAAAAATTGCAATATCTACAAAGCAAGGTACCTTAGATACAGATATAGAAAAAAATTGTTCTTTAGGGAATGAATCATTTATTTCAACGTCATCTAACTCTTTGGTACTTGAGTTTTCAAGCTTGGAGAGATGGTTAGTCGCGAGATTTTCAGCTCCTTTGTTATCCTTAATCTCCAAGTCGAATTCCTGCAATACTAAGATCTATCGAATGAGTCGAGGTTTTGCATCAGTTTTAGTCAAAAGGTAGTGAAGAGTGGCATGGTCAGTATAAACGACAATTTTAGACAATATTAAAAATGGCCTAAATTTATCGAATGCAAAAACCAAAACTAGCAGCTCTTTCTCGATGGTGGTGTAGTTTTCTTGTGCGACTGTCAAAGTTCTGCTAGCATAATAGATAGGTTGAAAATGTTTATCTCTTCGCTGTCCCAAACTGCACCTACTGCAAAATCACTCGCATCGCACACTAGTTCAAAAGGGGACTTTCAATCAGGTGCAATTATAATTGGAGCTTTAGTCAGTTTATCCTTTAAAGTATTAAATGCTTTTAGACACTCCTGATTGAAATTAAAAGGCACATCTTTTTCTAGTAATTTAGTCAAAGGCTTAGCTATTTTAGAAAAGTCTTTAATAAATCTTCTATAAAACCTAACATGTCCTAAAAAGTTTCTTATAGCCTTAACCGAATTAGGTGGAGGTAGTTTTTCAATGGTTTCAATTTTAGATTTATCAACTTAATCCCTCTACTAGAAATTTTATGTCCAAACACAATACCTTCTTGAACCATAAAGTGACATTTTTCCCAATTAAGCATAAGATTTGTTTCCTCACATCTTATTAACACTCATTTTAATTTTTTAAGGCAAAGATGGAAAGAGTTACCAAAAATCGAGAAATCATCCATAAATACCTCCATGATGTCTTCTAAGAGTTCGTTAAAAATGGCCATCATGCAGCGCTGAAAAGTAGTAGGAGCATTACATAATCCAAAAGGCATTCTACGATAAGAAAACATACCTTATGGACATGTAAATGCCATCTTTTCTTGATCTTCAACAGCTATTGGGATTTGGAAATAGCCAGAGAGTCCGTCTAAAAAGCAGTAGTACACGTGCCCCGACAATCTTTCCAACATTTGGTCAATAAATGAAAGGGAGAAGTGATCTTTTCTCGTGGCGTCATTTAGCTTCCTATAATCGATGCAAACTCTCCAACCTGTGACTATCCTTGTTGGGATTAATTCATTCTTCTCATTGGCTACCACAGTCATGCCTCCTTTCTTAGGAACAACCTGCACTGGACTTAACCAAGAACTGTCAGAAATAGGATAAATAATTCCAACATCTAGAAGTTTAATTACCTCGGCCTTAACAACTTCCTTCATGGTGGGGTTCAATTATTTTTAAGCTTGCACACATGGTTTATATTCATTTTTCATTAAAATTTTGTGGGTGCAAAAAGAAGGGCTAATCCCTTTAATGTCAGAAATTTTCCAAGCTATGGCCCTTTTATGCTCTCTTAAGACTTAGAGTAATTCCTCTTTCTCTTTGGGTTGCAAGTTAGACACAATAATTAACGGTAATGTAGAGTTATTTCTAAGGAATGCATATTCCAAGTGATTTGGAAATTGTTTAAGTTCCAGTTTGGGAGGTTCTTCAATAGATGATTTTTGCTTAGGTTCATCGTTTACCTTAATACCCTTATATTCTGCTGGTCTTGAGGAGGGTTCATTGAGATTCAGTTTAGTTCCTATCTCAGAATTATCATCCCCCTCCTCTCCTTGGGCAAGACATAGTTCCAACTTGTCCTTATTTATGATTTCCTGAAAAGAATCTTTAGTAACATGATCAATAGAGTCAATAAAATAACATGAGTCATCGTGTTCCCTAGAAAATCTCATGGCATCATAAATTTTAAAGATAATATCTTCTTCACCTGCTCTAAGTACAAATTTACCATCACCCACATCAATAACAGCCCTAGTAGTGGCTAAAAATGGACGAACTAAGATTAAAGGCACTTCAACATCCTCATCCATGTCAAGCACAATGAAATCAACAGGGAATATGAATTTATCGACTTTTACAAGTATATCCTCTATAATTCCCCTAGGATATTTAACAGATCTATCAGCTAATTGAATACTCATCCTAATGGGTTTAGGTTCACCAAGACCAAGTTGTTAAAACATTTTATATGGCATCAAATTAATGTTAGTGCCTAAATCAGCTAGTGCCTTATCAACATTCAAACTACCAATTAAGTAGGGAATAGTAAAACTTCCTGGATCTTTTAGTTTAGTTGGTAGTTTATTCTGGAGTATGGCTGAGAATTCCTCATTAAGCTCCATTGTAGATAGGTCTTCAAATTTCCTTTTGTTTGTTAGAAGCTCCTTTAAAAATTATGCATATGTAGGCATCTGTGATATAGCTTCAACAAAAGGTAAGTTAATATGCAGTTGTTTGAAAAGTTTAATAAATTTATCGAATTGTGCATCCATGCGGTCTTCTTCAACTTTGCTGGATATGGAATTGGTGCTTTATATTCCTTTGGCATTGGATTATTTTTGGGTTTTACTTCCTCTCCTTCAGCTTCTTGTGGTTGCTTCTTTTCGGATTCAACTAACGCTTTCCTAGTCTTTAGTGTAATTACTTTTACATGCTATTTTGGATTGGGTTCAGTGTTATTAGGTAGACTTCTTGGTGGTCTTTCTGAAATCAACTTAGCAAGCTGCCCTATTTGAATTTTGAGCCCTTGGATCGACGCTTGTTGGTTCTTAAGTGCTGTCTCAGTATTTTAAAAATGAGTTTCTGACACTAAGATGAATTTTGTGAACATCTCCTCGAGGTTCGGCTATTTCTCTTGTTGGTAAGGTGTTTGATGAAAGCCTGGAGGTGGTGCTGGTCTCTGATTTGCTTGGCCTCCCCATGAAAAATTTGGGAGGTTCCTCCAATCTGCATTGTAAGTGTTACTATAAGGACTATTTTGAGATCAAGGATTATTACTCATGTAATTTAACTGCTCGTTCTCCATGTTGTGGCCATAGGGTGGGTATTCTGAATTGCTTGATCCACCACCACTTGTTTCGCACTGCATTACTGGGTGAACCTGTGAAGAACCAAGAAAACCGTCAAATTTTCTATTCAAAAGTTCTACCTGATTAGAGAGCATGGTGACTGAATCGACGTTAAAAACGCCGACTGTTTTCGTTGGCTTTGTCCTCATGTCTTGCCACTGATAATTATTTAGTGACATGTCTTTTATAAATTTATAAGCATCCTTAAGTGTCTTATTATTGATAGTTCCACCAGCAGTTGCGTCAATCATCTGTCTAGTCAAAGGATTCAGGCCATTGTGAAACGTTTGAACCTGTAGCTAGAATGGTAACCCATGGTGAGGGCACCTTCTCAAAAGATACTTGTATCTCTCCCATGCATTGTAGAGTGTTTCTAAATCCATCTACACAAAAGAAGAGATATCATTACGTAATTTAGCCGTTTTAGCTGGCAAAAAATATTTTAATAAAAACTTTTCGATCATTTGTTCCCAAGTAGTGATTGACCCTCGTGGTAACGAGTTCAACCACTGTTTAGCTTTGTTCCTCAATGAAAAAGGGAATAACTAAAGGCGGATGGCATCATCAGAAATGCCATTAATTTTAAAAGTGTCACAAAGTTGAAGAAAATTTTCCAAATGAGCGTTGGGATCCTCGTTCTACAAACCATCAAACTGAACAAATTGTTGTATCATTTGAATTGTGTTAGGTTTTAGTTCAAAATTATTTGCAGCGATAGCAGCCCTAACTATGTTTGATTCAGTTCCTGTTAAAGAAGGTTTAGCATAATCATACATAGTACGCGGAGAAGGATTCTAATTAGCAGCAATAGCAGGAGGTAGCGGATTTTCCTGATTTTTAGCCATCTCCTCGTTTGTGGTTGAAATATCGTCCTCTTGCACTTCCTTTGTGTATCTTAAGCTTTGACTTATTTCTCTTCGGTTTTTGCGAACTGTGCGATCGATCTCACTTTCGTAAAGTAATGGTCTTGAGGGGTTTCTTCTGGCCATAAACTAGAAAAACCTGTCAGAAGAAAATAAACGAGAAATTAGAAAATAAAATAAAAAATTAAATTGCAATAAAAGTAAAATGGCTAAAGTAATAAAAATCAGTGTTCCTAATATCTTAGTTCCCCGGCAACGGTGCCAAAAACTTGATACGTGATATTCGCGACAAGTTTTAAAAAATTTATAATTAATCGTTTTTGAAACTAACTATTATCATGATGAAGGCAAGTGTACCTATCGAACAGCAGTATAGCTTTAGCAAGACCAGATTGTTGAACCCAAAGGAACCAAGAGTACTAGTAATTACTTTCTTTTTATTATCTAGCCTAAAAAATAAGGGATTTGTTTATCTAAACTAATTAACTAAACTAAGGGAGCACAGAGAGAAAATTGGGGAAAAGCTTTTGGGAAAACTCGACTGATAAAGACAATACCCAAAGAAAAATCCACCTAGACTTCACTTGTTATTTGACTCTGAATCAGACGATTTATTAATTTGACTTGATCCATAAAAATCCCTAAGTTATATTATTATCTCTCTTGAGACTAATAACGTCGAACCCTAGGTTGATTAATTGAAATGTCTTTCTAAGTGTTGCATTAATTCGATCTATGGACTCCCTTACTAGGTTTCACCCTAATCTGGAAAAATCTTGTCATCGTATCTCTAGGTGTGCAATCAACTCCGCTTAATTGTGACAAATTTACTCTTAGACAGGGACTTTTGCTCCTCTGAATAAGCGCATAAACTTGAATCAATATCTTGGAATATTAAAACAAGAATTAAGAACACATAATTAAGAACAAGTCAAGTATTTATCATACAATTCAGATAATAATAACAAGATCCACCTTAGGTTTCATTCCCCTTAGGTATTTAGGGGTTATAGTTCATACTTATGAAAGGAAACATCTTAAAAGAATGAAGATAACAAAACATAATGAAAACCCAAAACTCCTGAAGGAAATTGAAGGGAGATCTTCAGTCTTGACGATTAATCCGGCTTCTAAGATGGATCAATTGGCTTTCCTTGAGTAATTCCTTACCTCCTACTCTGTGTATCCTCCTAAGTACCTCCTCAGGTGTTTAAATAGGCTTAATAATGCCTAAGAGCCCTCAAAAGTGGCCTTTTCCGAATAGGACTATACTTAGGATCTACAGGGGCACGCCCGTGTGACACGCCCGTGTACGATTGCTTCAGACTGTGGTCAAGACTGTTAAATAGGCACGGGCGTGTGGTCTACCCATGTAAGTCGTGCTTCGATCCTGCCAAATGGACACGGCCATGTGGCTTACCCGTGTGAGGAAGTCTAGATCGTGTTTCCCCTATTGGTCCATTTTCTTTGTTTCTGGCCCATTTCTCGCTCTTTTTACTCTCTTATGCTCACCTAAGTATAAAACATGAAATTGAAGGATTAGGATCATCGAATTCACCAAATCTAAGGAGAAATCATCCATAAATGTGCTAAGCATGAGATAAAAATATGTATAAATTACGGTTTATCACCTACCTAAGGCATTGTTCTTTCTCCCTATTTGTACATTTTCACTTGTATTTTGGAGTGAAATATATTTGGTAGTGCCTGAGGACGTGGGCAAAATTTGCTAAACCTTGTTAAAATTTTGGTGTTCTTTATTGTTTAATTTGCATATTTTGTGAGTGTGATTGTAGTGATTTATTATGCTATTAAATTATGATAGAGGGATATTCTGGCTAGGAAAGACTTGGTACTTAATTGATCCTTGTGATCCACCTCTTTTTCCTGGGAATTGAACTTAGTGTGATTTTTTAGTACAATAATTTTACTCTTTCAAACGCTTCCGCACAACAGTACGTCTAGAGGCGGCCAATGTTCATCCAGGGTTAAAACATGTAACAGTCTATTAGTTTCCAATCAAGTGATTTTTCTTACCTTTATATTGATTACTTTAAACATTTTTTATGCAAGTGTACATATTCGTTCAAGTAATAAGTAAGTAAAAATGAGTTATCATCTCCACAGGGACTATATAAGCTTAATCAATTAAGTGCAAAATTACAATTAACAATTTGATATAAAAGCTCAATAAATTTGGATAATGATGATTAAACTTAATTGAATGCAAAGAATGATCTCTAATGCAATTAAATCTAGATGCAATTTAACTAAATGTATGAATAAAGGCTTTAGCAACAAAAACAATCAACATTAATTGGGCTAGGATAATTATATTAACCAATTCAATTTACATCATCATGCTTAACAATGTTCGGAAATGCTTCCATGGAAACTAGATCTTTCATGAGTTTGGAAACCAAAGTAAGTCCTTTCAGAGTCTTTTACTTAGTTAAATATGTATTTTATTGATCATATTTAGTAAGGATTTCTTAGCATTTATGTAAGCTCACAGGGACATTTACATTTGCAACAGTTTAATTACATAAACCTAAAAACTATGCAAGGAAAAAGAGCTAACAAAAGATATTAGAAACCTCAATTTAATTGGGTTTAAGGATCAAAATTGAGCATTGCACTTTTCAATCACGTGTCTACTAGTCGTCGTCTGGCTAGGGTCGCTCAGCTAATCTGGGAGCACCCAATCATATATTAATTAAATGCATCATGATATTAATCAAAAACATGATTGACTGAGGTCTAAAACATGAATAAAATAGATCTTATTGAATTAACATAACCATCCTAGAAAATAGGATTTAAAAAATCATTGTTGATGTCAAAAATAATAAACTAAAAGCAAATATAATTAAAATAAATAACTTCAACAGCCTTTTGGATCTACTCTGACTAATGTGTTTCTCTGTTCTAATTGATGCTTCTTTTGCTAAGTGTTTAAGGGGTAGTCGACTAAGGAGTGCTTTTTGCAAAGCTTTTGAGGCTAAAGAATGGATGAGGGATGGATGGCTATGCAAGGGAAAATGTAGAGAAAATGCTAATGAGAGAAGAGAAATGAGCGTTGAGGGATGATGGATGAATGATGGGATGGCAGGGTATTTATAGGTGAAGCTAAAGGTTTGAGTTTACAAAAAATAGGTTTAAATTTCCTTCTTTCCCTCTCTCATGTGGCCAGCCATGCTTCAAAGAATAAGGGATGAGCAAGTTCTCAATTTGAATTTGAAATTCAAGAGAAAAATAGCTATAGAGTGGACGGTTTCAACAGAGAAGTTGTTGGGCTAAATTCTGATTATTTTCCAAGTTTAAGGACCTTCAATTAATTATCCCAAAACATATTTTGGGCAGCCACCTTTAAGTTCCGAATTTGGGTTCTTAGTTCCCTTTGTTGGATGGTTCTTTAGTCCAAAACTTAGCAGACATGTCCATCTTTCATCACCTTCTTTATTGGGTCAAGTAGTCAACCTCATGCCCCAAATTGCATGGTTTTGCCGTCCACATGGATAACTTGTACATGTCCATATTTTATTTATTTAAATCATGTCTCTAATGGACCTCTTACATACTGAAAAATACATACATTAATAAATTAACATGAATTAATATAAAATATGCATGAAAATCATGTAATTAAGCATAATTTCACATACTTTCAGAATTCATGTATAAAATTACTAATTAAGTAAAAATCACTTATTTTAATAATAATTACTCAAGATAAACACATTTATTAAGTAAAAAGGTGGTAAATATATATCTAAAAACCCTATATAATTTCAAGTTTACACACCCCCAAACTTAAATCATTGTTCGTCCTGAGTAATGCTCTCGCACAACACGATTTTTGCTAAGGCAATTTTGCAAAATAATAAAGTAGATCAATCTTAGCACATAATCATGCGTTGATAAAATCACGCTTAAAAATTATTTTTTATTGATAAGTATCTCAAATGAAAATATTATTTCTATTTTTATACTAAGTGCATCATAATGTCAAAATGAATCATAGTTTTCATGCATTTTCAAAGTAATACATAACATTCACCAATCAATATGCTTTCCTTATCAACTAAACATAGCAATCCCAAGGTTTAATTAGTGGTCTTCATAAGTTGAGCTTAGTAATTCCTCTCCACTAATGTAGTGGGTATAATCACCCAATCAATAGGTCTTTTATTAGATTGTAATAGGGCTAGACTTAAGGTAGGGATAAAGAGAAGTGAATTTTGAGGTTCAATTATCCTAACCCTAACTTGTATCGGATATTTCTTTGTCACAACATAAAATTGGGTCTTTGGAGTACCCTCAAACTTATTTTGAATTCATGCTCAATTTTTACTATTTTAAGACTTTAGGCAAACTTTGCTCTTTTTTGAGATTTTTTTGAGCTGTCTTTCTTTGCTTTTCATTCTTTTGAACAAACTTACATTCGTTTTTTTTTACATGTGAAGAGCATGTACATCTTTTTGTGTTTTTCCTCAATTTTGACAACTAAGATAACTTTTGGTTAAGATAGGTGCAAAAGAATAGGATAAAAATGGAAATAAGATGATAGTGTGGCTTATATGTAGGTACTTTGCAATAAATAGGCCATTAAGCTTAAAAATTAAGTTTCAAGGGTTAGTTTAATAAGGTCGGCTTGAAAGGCTCAAACAATCCAAAGAAAGTGTGTCTATATCATATTAGATTCTTATACCTCCTAGGATTTTGCCTCAAAAAAAGTTACTAAGTTAATTCTAAAGACTTAAACTTTCATACATGTCTTTTTTAAAGAAATCAAATTTCATGGCAAATACTACATAGGGCTAAAGATCATACAAGCATTCCATCACTCAAGATAACATACGAATAACTTAGATAAAATCACAAATTATACTTGCATTTGAACATACTTATGACCAAAAGTTCTTTCTGAACATTCATTTATTTCAACGTACTTAAGTAAAAAGATTGAAACATACTTTAAAATTCTTGCGAAATACCTTATTAAAAATTCATGTGAAATGCCTTACCCCAATTAAAAAGAAACAATGTCCTTATAATAGAAACAAAGTAATGAATGAAAGCTGAACACCAGGTAGGGTTGCAAGAAAAGAGGTGACTCATAAAAAATGCTTAAGTACTAGGTCTTTGTCAACAATCCAATCCTAGACATATTCAATCCCATTACTACATCACTTTATTTTTTCTATTGAAGAGGCACTGAACTTATTTATTCATGCTTGTTATTTTATTATGTGAAAGAAAAATTCTAACTAAGAAAAAAAATAAACACCTAAAAAGAAATACAAACTAAAGATAAGAAATTCCCTCTTTTATTTATTTGAGTTATCCTATTTGTCTTCCTCCTTTGATGTTTCATCCTTGCTTTCATTCTCATCTTCCCTTCATGAGTCGAAGACATAATCTGGGAACTTAGGAACAAAATTGTTAGAGATATTTGTAAAAGCATTTCTTATAGAATCATCTCTAAATTTTACATATTTGCAATAAGCATGTTGTTGGTTATGCATAAATTTCATCATATCCATCATAATTGACAATTTTTATTTCTTCACAGTGATTGAAGAAGTGGGCATACAAATAGTCAACTCAGGATCAACATTCGGTTCAACTGACTCATCAGTATTAGGCTCCTCTCTTGGTTCAGAGACTTCCGATGCCTTTATTAGTTCAGGATCATTCAGCTCTTCCTCAGATTTAGTTTCTTCTATCTCAATAAGTGAGTTAGCCTCAATTTTGGATTTGTTCAATGACTCATCAGTTTTTGGTTCTGGTAGTTCACTCGGTGGGTTTAGCTCATGGACATTCTCTAGTAACCTTTCAAGATCATGGGTTGTGATGCAACTTTGAAAATACGGTCCCTTTAGGTTTGCTTTTATTTTAACTTGGGCCCTTAAGCAAAGTAAAGTTATCAATGATGGAAAGTAAGTAATTCCAATCTTCTTTCTAGCAAAATCATGGATTTCCTTGAGAATGATCTTCCCAACATTGATAGACCTTTCTGTCATAATTGCATACAACAAAAGAATTCACTCTATTGAGATGGTGGAACTGTATGAGATAGGCATAAAACTATATAAAAAAAAAGTAAAACCATACATTAGCCAATGACTTTAGATATTCCCTTTGGCAAGAATGACTACCATACTTTCTGATAAGCTATAAAAGTAACATATTTTAATCACATTCTTAATGCATTTTTGGATGATTAATTATGCAAATTAGTGAATTTGATGCTCCTAATCTTTTAAAATCATGTTTCTATACTTAGGAGAGCATTTGAGAGTGAAAAATTAGCCAAAATCAGAAAAATAGATCTATTTTTAAGAGCCACACGACCTGGGCATTTCCACACAGGCTGGGCACATGCCCATATGGCCTACACGGGCTAGACACACGGCCATGTGCCTGCCCGTGTCGATTTTGCACCTTGCTTCCCAAATATGTAGAAAAACACAAATTTTAGGCTTTCTAAGCATTGCTTTCCAAGTTGAAACATTTTTCCTGCATCATGGGTTGATTTTTGGAGATGGAATCAAACCTTTCTTTCACTTCTTCATCTTGAATTACATTGGGATTTTCGGCTGAGGTCTTGGAAGATCTATTTCTTTTGTGAGACATGGTGATTTTTTCTATAAAATAGACCAAATTTCGACAATGGATGAAGCAAAGGATTTGTTGTAACCTCTCAAACCTGGCCTAGACGTTATTGCTAGATTGAGAAGGCTACATTAGCCACCGAAATGGCTAAGCTAACTTACGTTACTTTTTAAGACTTTAAATAAACTTATTTTAGAGAAAACTGTAGTTGTACTTTGAGTTAGCTTAAAAGCATTCGTTTATTAGTCCGTGTATGCTTAGGATTCATTTTATTGTTGAGAGTGTTATTTTAGAAAAACCGTTTGCTTGTCGCTCTTCTTTAAAAAAAACTCAAAGTTAAACTAATGCAGCGGAAAAACCATTTTTCAAGTCATTTTGGAAAACTAGTTGCCTTATCGATTTATTTTTCAAAAACAGTTCATTTACAATGTAGTGGAAACTAGGGAACAATATCAAATTTTACTTAAGCCTGATATCATGCATTATCCGGTTGTTATGCTTGAGTAGTTCATGCATGCAAAAATCCCCAAAAGAAAAGTTACCAAGCCACAGAAAAAAATAATTAAAAATTACAAGCCAAAACCAATAAAGACTTAATAATACTTAATTAAAAAATAATAATCTGAGGTCAAGTTGATTCTTGGAATGCCGAGTCCAGTTCTAATTTTGAGGTTTACCTGAAAAGTTAAAAACTATTGGGGGTGAGCTTATGAAAAACTCAATGTGAGTCGAATAATTATTTAAATGAGCAAAAAACATCAAATACAGTGAAATATATTAGCATCAACAAAAGAAAATAGAACCATCATAGGAATTTCATGTCATTACATAGCCATTATCATATTGATGTCAAACGGTGTATGAGCATATGTCATCATTCATTCGAGTAACAATTATTAATTTCGATACCATTCACTATAACAAAATACAATACGTAGCATAAATCAATAACATTCAAATATGTCATGCACGTGATGCAATGCAAAAAAGGTTCCTACCCATACCATCCGCTACACACCACGAGTTTCCAGAACCTGTCTGTCAAACTCTAAAACATTATGAGCATAGCTCGATGTGGTAAAACCACCGAATAATCAATAATGCAAAAAATCTACCAAATATCATATAGTGTGATACAATCGCCAATAACATATAATATGCGATAAAATCACCAATCCCCTCGGTACTCTAGGTGCAATGCACTGACTACGAATAATGCAGACTTAATATGCCACTGGTACATCACAGAACTCCTTCGTCAACCACAAAATCCCAACCCAATGCATATGCAATATGTCACACAATCTCATACATAATCATATCTAAATACTTTTCACATTCATTTGACATGCTCAGTATGTCCTCAATAATCACATACTTTTAGTAAATGGAAACAGTGTTCCAATCTTTCAAATTACCATTATGTTGGCATCAATCAATATTGTTCAATTTCACAGACTTTACGGATTTTCATTGTGCATAAATAATACCATTTTTAGTACACAATATAACAAATATCCCATGGATTTAAATCATACATAGGCTTAATATCTCAACACATTATATCATTCAGTCAAACATTCTCACATCTCATAACTCAAATATGCAATTAAAAACTCAACCAAACATCCATACTATCAAACTAGCAATTTTGCCAACATGTCAATCTTTTAAGGCTCGAAACATATCTGGTTTGGCCACTCACAAAATCAATATTTTGGCTATTAATAAAATCCAATCAGCAAGCTAATTTATCATATATAGCATGATAGTTAACATTTTCAAACAAGTTTATGAGTTTAGGACCTACACCTTATTTTTCTGCTTTCTCGCAGCACACTAACAAATCTTCTAATTTTCCTTAATAATTCCTTCAACGAACCTAAATAAAAATTCAGTATGAATTCAATAAATTTAGCATTAAACCAGCCCCAAAACATCCACTTATGAGTTCAAACCAATTTTTGAAATTATAACTATCTTATGAATCCAAACTAGTTAGATTCCTTATATTATATCGATGCAAACCGTACGTGCAATCGTTCTTCACTTTTACGGATGATTTGGGCCGTTTGGGTCAGTAGCTAATTCAATAATAAACTAGAAAATCAGTATCTACTTAATTATTCATTTAATCAATTTATAACTTTTACCCAACAACTATGACGAAATAACAAACTAGTTACCCTTAATTGCACTTACGCTTCATGATTTGTGGGATCCGAATGCCCAATCAATCAAGAAAGTTTTTCCCTAACTGAAATGGGTTTAAAATATAATTATGAGGTTTCAAGAACTCAAATTAATTCTGGAAAAATATAGACAAGAACCAAGAAACAAAAGAGCCCATTTTCTTGCCCATAGGTGCACGCACCATTACCCGCGGTGGCCAAAATTGGGGGTGAACTTTAAAGCAGTTTGAGATTTCATTAAAATATGGAAAAATACCTTTGAAATAATTTAAAATTCACAAAATTCCAGATCTTAAAATTTAGGTTTTTAATGGATAAGATTAATTAAGAAATTGAAGAGAGAAGAGACCTTACCCAAGCTAGTAAAGAGAAACGACAATGACACTTTCTTGGCAATGTTCGGGATCGATCTTGGAGTTTAAGATTTCAGAATTGGGGATTATTTTAATGAGTAAAAATGATATAAATATGGTGGAGAATATGTTAACAAATCTTGTGAGAAAAGAAAAAAGAAAGAGACGGTAAAACTAGGTGTAGGCGATGACAATAATGAAGGAAAGGAAAAAAATTAAAATCAAAGAAAAGGAGAGGAGGAGAGAAATGGCTAGGGAAATGAGGAAGAGGATTAAAGACTGATTATTAGTGAAAATTTTAATATTTATACCTAGTTTAACTAGGCTTGGATGGCCCACACATTAAAACAATAGTTTTTTGTAAAAAAAAAACTAAATTATTTGCATGGGAAGAGAATTAAAGTTAAGACCTCAAGGATAAATTCTCCAAAGTTTAACCATCAAACCAATAACTCATTCTTAATATAATTTGAAATATTTATTTTTAAAAACAAGGCATGTCACATACTAGGGCTTAAGACAAAATTTGCAAAATAATAAAAATGATGCGAGAGAAGGGATTTGAACTTGGGTTTCAAGAAACGTTACACTAACACTTAACCAACAAAACAATACCTCATTTATTTCCTAAAAATGCATAGATAATTTAAAAAATTAGGGCATGATCACTCTCTATCAATTCACAAACTAGATTCTACTAACCCTCGATTTTTAGGATGTTACATTTGCGGTGGCGATCAGCTTGAGTTAGCAATAGGTTTGCAACAACGATAGGTATGCGGTGGCAGGAGGAATTGACGGTGAGATGGTTTCTCCAGAAAAAGACTCGCAGCGGAAATAAGCTTGGGTTTTGCAACAATGAGAGGAATTTGGGGAGATTTTTCAGGATTTAGGCCAACGGCTAAAAGGAAAAAGAATGAGTGGCTAGGGTTTAAGCTAATAACTTGAAGGGTTCTGAAAATTCTGATGGCAGAGAGGGGTTCATCTAGTGATGAATTAGGGAAATTTTGTAGCTAAAATTTAGTTAATTCAAGTGAGTTAGACAGCACGATAGTCTTGTGGCTAAAATTTGGCTAATTTTAGTTACTTGGGCGGCAAGTAAGATGGAAGGAAAATATTATGGAAAAATTTAGGGTTTTAAGGAACCCTTATGGACGGCAACAATGGGTTAAATTTCTCCTCTTTACTGTTCAGGCCTTAAGCCCAAACTATATTTACAAACTAGACTACTTAAAAATAAATACACTGATTAGTACTTGGGCCAATTTGACCTGTAACACTCCAAACCCGGCCCAGACGTTATGGCCGAATCTGATGTGCCACATTGAAGTTAAAAACCCATGTTTCATTTTAATGCTTTAAAAATCGACTTTTGTTAAGTTAACAAAATGAATAGGAGCCGAGCACCAGGTAGGAATCCGTAACAGAGGAGGTGAGCCATGAAGGCTGCTTAAGTACCAAGCTCTTCTAATGGATCCAATCCTAGACATGCCCACAACCATTGCCACACTTGGTTAAATCGAGTTGTAATTTATTTAAGTTGAAATCTTTGATAAATCGGATAATCGTGGCGTGGTGTTATTTTGAAAACAATTATCATTTTGAAAACACGTCCTAAGTCTAGCCCATTTATTAACAAACAGATTAAAGTTATTAAAAATAAAATAATCCTAGAAAAATAATTAAAATGGCCTTATTACAACTCAAAACCAAACAATAATTATAATAAGATAAAACTTATAAAGAAATAAATCGGCTACTTATTGCAATTAAAAGAAATAGAAACAGTAGTGTGGCCATCTCCGAGTCCCTCGCAGCTCCAAACCATCTAAGCTTAGGGATTACCTGCACAGTTAGAAACGGGGTGAGTTTACAAAAACTCAGTATGTAATCCCAATAACAAACAAACAGTGAAAACACAGTATCAGTACAATCTGGGCCAAAGCCCTATTTAGTCTTGACATATACTGGGCCGAAGCCTTTCATTTAACGGTTACTGGGCTGAAGCCTTTTCATAAATCATATCACTGGGCCAGAGCCTTTTCATAAATCATTTCACTAGGCTGAAGCCTTTACTGTAAACGGTATGGCCCTTAGGCCCATTTCAATATCACATGTAATGTCAATGGATGTATGCAAGCCTATTTGGGGAGACTACTCGACCCACCATCCGCTACTCTCCACCCGTACCAACCAACACACCATGTGGGGAATGATTCAACCTATCCAACCAACACACCACTGGTAGCATAGCTGCTTTATCATATATCTGGAGGCCTACCCTCTTTTAATAGCTGGGGCAAAGCCCTTTTCGGTAAATTGGGGCAAAGCCCTTTTCAATAAACTGGGGCATAAGCCCTTTTCGGTAAACTGGGACATAAGCCCTTTTCAATAAACTGGGGCATAAGCCCTTTTCGGTAAACTAGGGCATAAGCCCTTTTCAATAAACTGGGGCATAAGCCCTTTTGCACTTCCTCCATCCATATAAAAACCCAACCCAATGCAACATGTCCTGTATGCAGAATGTCATGCCCATATTTGAATAAAAAATCACAGTCAAGTCATTCATATCACCAACATATATTCACAATCAATCCGTCAACCACACAGTCCAAGTCAGTCACTTGCCCACAAGGGCAAAACAGTCATTTTTCACATTATAAGGGTATTTTCATAATTTTACCAAATATCAGGATTTTCCATATTCATTACAATTATCAATATTTCCGAGTGTTTAAACAATGATCTTTAACCCACTTTATCAAATTCGGGCTTTTGGGCCCAAAACCCCTAATGGGCCCTACGAATGCTGATTTAGCCTACTTAACCCAAATTTTACAACAATACTAACCGTGTTAACGTGCAACTTTTCCAAATTCCATTTTCTATCAATTTTACCCAAATGGGTCTGAAAGCCCATTGGGCCCAATTTCAGCCCATTGAGGCCCAACTTACCATCGTGCACAAAATTGAGTTCTGACCTGTTCCATCGATCCAAACACCGATCTTATCTTATTTATCGCATCTATACCCAAACGCAACATTACAAGTTCTCGAAATACTAGTATTCTAGCATTTCGGCCTCTCAGCAAATATTAATCTAAGCTATTACGAGGGTTAATACACACCTGTTACGGATTGAAGTTGAAACGTTCCCAAAATCAATCGCCTACGATAACCACAACCTGTCACTCAAACTTAACTAATCCAATATCAATATATGTAAATCCTAAGCACATCAGTCATACGGAACATAAGGGCATATTTGTCATTTTACCATACAGGGGTATTACGATCACTTTACCCTACAGGGGCTTTACGGTCACTTTACCCTACAGGGGCTTTACGGTCTTTTTACCTAATAGGGGTATTTTAGTCATTTCATCCTACAAGGGTGTTTTGGTAAATCTACAAACCAAAGGTATTTCAGTAATTTTGTAAACCAATGGTATTTCTATAATTTTTAGAAAGTCAAGGGTATTTCTGTAACTTTGTAAATCAGGGGTATTTTGGTAATTTTACAAATTGAGGGTATTTCAGTAATTTCACAAACCAAGGGTATTTTGGTAATTTTACAAACTAAGGGAATTTTGGTAATTTTACAAATTAATGGTATTTCGGTAATTTTACAAACCAAGGGTATTTTAGCAATTTTACAGACTAGGGTATTTTGGTAATTTTACTGATCGAGGGTATTTTGGTAATTTTGTAAACCGAGGGCATTTTAGTAATTTTGTAAATCGAGGGTAAAACAGTAATTCTGTAAATCAAGGGTAAAATAGTAATTCTATAAATCGAGGGTAAAACGGTAATTCTATAAATCGAGGGTAAAACGGTAATTCTATAAATCGAGGGTACTTTGGTAATTTTACAATTTGAGGGTATTTCAGTAATTTGGTAAACTAAAGTATTCTAAACAAGGATAACAATACGAATGGGTCTAAAGCCTATTCTCGGCCCAAATGGGCCCACACGCTCGTGTGGCCCTTTTAGCCCAAATCTAGCCACAGATATGAGATTCACCTAACCTAGTCTAATATTTACTACACAATCAAACAACTTATCCAATCGGGCCCGTAGGCCCATTGGGCCCACATGACCCCTTTCGGCCCATCGCGGCCCGAAGTAGCCATCCTACAACTAGAGTAACGAGAAATACACACCTGATTGGCGATTGGAGTTAATCCAAGCTCCGAGCACTCTTAGCCGACGCCCAACCCAAACGAGCACGCCATACAGCGAAAGGGATCAGCCAAGAAAGGTACCTTTACTCTCCTCATGGTTCCCTCTATTTAAAGCCAGCTTCGCAACCACTCTTATGTTAGCTTCCCGATGTGAGATCCCTCCAACATCAGAGTTTAAATTCAACACCAACTCTTGCCGTCCCCTGTTAGCAAAATAAATGCTCCTTGCTTGCCATGGGATTCGAACCCATGCCTCCCCTCAGATGCTCCACACGCTACTTGCCACTAAGCCACAAGGCTTTTTGTGTCATATTTTATCCCCAATTAATTATAAGGTCTAAAGGCCAAAGTGTAGGTTCCCTTAAAAAAAACCAAAATAAATTGCAAGAGCCAAGGCTTGAACCCAGGCTCCCATACAACCTTAATGATGCCACAACCACTAGACTACAAGCTTACTTGTGTCATTTATTTAACACAATAATTTAAAAACCCTCATCCAAGCATCTAGGTTTTTTTTCTCTTAATACCAAAATTTTTGCTAAAGCCCATGTTTGAACCCAAGATTTCTCTAACACTTCTCAGGGCCATTATGTGACACCCCTAATTTGACCCTAGTCGAAAAGTGGTTTCGGGACCACAAAATCGAGTCATAAAAATAATTAGCCGTCATATTTTATGACTATTATATGTGAATACGAATGTGTGAAAGTTTTAAGCTTTGATTTAGTAAATTGCATGTGAATTTAGTCAATAGGACTTATGTGTGACACTTTTGAAATGTGATAGGTCAAAACATAAGGATCTATTAGTGCATGAAATAAAAAGGGTGGACTTGCATGTCAATTTCCCCCTAATTAGTAGTGGCCGGCCATGAGCATGAGAGTGGACAAAATGTTATGGGGTGAAACATGTTGGAAACATGTTGTGTTAGTGTGTTATGGGAGAAAGAATATAATAAAAGTTAATGAAATAAATGAAAAAACATGTTTGAGGTGAAAATAACAAGGCCATTTTCTTCTTCTTCTTGCCGTGAGTTGAGAAAGAAAATAGAAACCTTTGAGCTTAGGGCATTCGGCAAAAGAAGGCTTCAAATAAGGTAAGGTTCATGTTATTTTCTTTGAAAAGTTGTGAATTTTGGTTGGTTTTGAAGCTTGCAACAAGACCCATGTGAAAATTTTTGTGTTCATGAAGCATGTAGCAATCGGTCATGAGCTTAATGGGGTATATTTTGTATGTTTGATGATTTTGGGAGGATAATTGATTCTAGTTGAGTATGAAAAAACTAAATGTGCTTGATGGCTCAAATGAGCTTGGAAAGTTGGCCAATGTTGTTTAAGTTCATGAATTAGGGCATAATTTCATTCGGCCATGGAAATTGAGCATGGAAAAAAAAAATCTGGTGTGGGATATATGAAGCTGAAAATTTAGTTTGAAGTGTGGTAATTGTGTTAAAGATGAACATTAAACCTTAAAGCATGATTTAGTTTAACCAAGGGAGAACTTGTATATTTGTAGGAGGGCATGTTTGAACGTGTATTGATAATTGATTTTGAAGGTTCGGCTTTATGCCTTGATAGTTGGTTTGAAGTATATGATGCCTTGGTATAAATATATGTGCATTCGGTTACCTTCATAACATGCATTTAAAGTGTCCTTTGGATGCAATTGCTTATGCACTTGAGGGGATATGAGTTAATTTTCTTTATGGCAAATTTGGATAAGAAGCTAACTAATAATATGCTAAGGTAGTCATGTGGATAATCGGCTTTGTGAATATTATTAAAGGTGTAATTAGTTATATGCATAGGTCATCGGAAAAATTGACCACATAACTAGTATATGTATATAAGGCGACATGGTGATACCTAGGTAAATGTATTTGGGATGGTTTTTATGAAATACCGAATGTGTGCAGATGTATCGAGGTGTTGCCTTATGTATGAGTTTCATTGAGAAGATTTACCTTGTTGTTTTTAATGATATAACAAGGTGATTAAAATAGTTTAAATTTTGTTAATTAAGCTCAAGAGCATAGAGGGGCAATTTTGGATAAAGAGAAAGTAAACGAATAGCCGTGGATATCTAGTCGTCGACCACTTCCGAGGTAAGTTTTAAGTGATTAAACGTTGAGTAAATTCAATCATAATAGGACATAATGAGTTGATTTAATAAGATATGATGTGGCCATGATATGTCTTAAACTCAAATGGTAAGTTCATATGTGTTTGGACTTGGAAATTTAAGAGCAAATTGTAATAATTTGCTTTGGACAGCAGCAGTAACGTGATTTTAGAAAATCACTATAAATTGTTGGTGTGGAATTATAGGCTGAATAAAATATGTAATCAAAGCTTATTTAGTCTAGTTTCTTATAAAAGAGACCGTGGAAGCAAAGAAATTTCCTATAAAGAGATATTTAAAGTTGTGTGGGACAGTGTCAGAATGACTCCGAAATCCCCTGTTCTGTTTTTAGAAAATCATTATAAATTGTACAAAAATGGTTATAAGATAAAATTTATATGATTAGACTCCTTAATGAGTCTAGTTTCAAATTAAATCAAATACAACACATTTTGAATTCTGTAAAATGAGAAATTTGATACGTAGTGAGAAGTGGTCAGATTAGTCAAACAGTGAAACAGGGAAAACTTTAAGAAAAATCTGGTATTGATTGGCCAAACCTAAAATTCTGAAAATTTTATGGATGGAATATATACGAGTCTATATTCAGGAAAAATTAACGGCAAGTGATTTGGAGTTTTTTAGCTCCGGTTATAAATAATTTAGTGACCATTGCTCAGGAAAACAGCTCGTAGTGAATATGTGATTTTGTTGTAAACATGGATAAAACTTGTTTTAGTTGCTCATAAGCTATTGATTAAACCCATACTTGAATTCTAAATCGTGATATTGTAAGCTTATGAGTATTCGAACATGAAATGATAGTATGGCGTAAAATTAAATTATTCATTGGAAAGTGATGGATGTAGATTTGGCCAAGACCAAGTCTGTACATGATAGTATATGTGGTATGTGAAGTATATTTGAATAAATGTGAAAGTGTATATATGTGATAAGGCCTAATGGCCGATGTGATGAATGTGAAAGTGTATATATATGTGATAAGGCCTAATGGCCGATGTGATGAATATGAAAGTGTATATATGTGATAAGGCCGAATGGCCAATGTGATGAATGTGAAAGTGTATATATATGTGATAAGGCCTAATGGCCGATGTGATGAATGTGAAAGTGTATATATGTGATAAGGCCTAATAGCCGATGTGATGAATGTGAAAGTGTATATATGTGATAAGGCCTAATGGCCGATGTGATGAATGTGAAAGTGTATATATGTGACAGGGCCGAGTGGCCAACGTGATGGATGTGAAAGTGTATAAATGTGATAAGTCCCGAAGGGCAATTGTGTCAGTACTATATCCAGGTTAAAACCCCGCAGGCTTTATGCGAGAATATTATCCTGATTAATGTCCGTAGGCTTCGTGCTCGTACTATATCTGAGCTTTAAAGACCCGACGGCTAAATGCTAGGATTCAAGTAAGACTTTGATATTGAGTATCTGCATTAAGTTACCATCAAATAAGTATTATGTATTCAAGATGTTCAGGTACGTATTACTTACTCATCGGTGGAGTGATTTCGAGGTGAATTATCAGTATCAAAGAGGTAGGTAAATGTGATTAATATTATAACTCCAAATGTGAGAATGATCTAATTGGTAATGGTATGTTTGTATAATAAAGTATGCGATGAAATATTCTTATGTATTAGTGCATATTCTGCCCAAAAGCCTTATGATCTGAGTATGGGTTGGGTTGAGCTAGATGTGCCAGTACAAGGTAAGGATTATGATTTGTAAGCTTACATATATGTGATAAGGAATATGTTGGTTCTTTATGTGCCTATGGTAATTTAGTACTTGTCATGTTGAAATACTTAAAAGTATGGATGTGATTATGAACAAGTGGAAAGGATTATTGAAAGTTGAAAATCGATGAAGAATGTGCTTTGGAAATATTTGACCATCTAGGTCATTATTATTCGAAAGTATATATGTGGCAGCCAAGTGTTGCGTTTAATGATATTATAGATCGAGCTGAAGCTCTAGATTAACTTCATCGAACAGTTGAAATGAATGACCAATAATAGTGATTGAGAACACTTTGTCTTGCTTAAAACTTACTAAGCATTAAATGCTTACTCCGTTCTTTGAATCTCTGTTTTATAGATTTTGGTTCGTCAGCTATCGGACTCGAGATTATTGAAGTCGAAGTCGCCCACACTATCAAAGCCCTTTTGGTACACTTTTGGTTGAACTCTGAAAATGGCATGTATAGGACTACCCTTTTGTTGTTGGTCATGTACCCTTCGGTTTTGTGTAAATTTGGATAGCCATGCGAAAATGGCTTAAATATACTTTGATCATAGCATTATAATCATTTTGTATGTTGTCCGTCGAGAGGTATGGAAATGTTGCTAACGGTTAGCCATGGGAAGGGTTATTCTTGATCACTTTTGGAATATGTATGACAAACTCTAGTTGATCCATGGAGGATCATGAAATAGGTAAAGTTTACCTTAAAAAAAACAGATGCTGACAGCAGCAGTGATGTGGATGTGAAAAATCACTAAAAATAGTAGGAATGGAATTAAATAGTGAATAAATTATGTAAACGAACCTTGATGAATCTATTTTCATAGGAAAGTAACGAAATGATCATATGGACAGTATGTTAAGAGATATTCAGGTTCTCGTGAGATAGGGCTGGAACGGTTACTGGATTCCCTGTTCCGACTTTGGAAATTCATTATAAATTAACCAGAGATAATTAGAAGTCATTTCATATATGCATAGATTCATTTTTGAGTCTAGTTTCTATGGAAACAAACTACATCAGTATTGAAGCCCTGTACAGGGAGATATCCAAGTCGTAATGCGCAAAGGTCAGTGTAGTCGATCCCTGTAACAGGGGAGACTTTAACTAATAAACTGTACTAATTGGCCTGACCAAAAATTCTAGAAAAAAATATGTAGATGGACATATGAGTCTAGTTTCAGGGAAAAATCACGAAACTGATTTTCGAGTTGTGAAACTCAAGATATGATTTTTAAGGTGACAGCGACACAGTTAGCCAGCTGTTTGAAAATTTTTAAAATGGACTGCGATAGTAAGCGAATTTAGTCTGTGAACCCCTCGTGTCCGACTCCGGCAACGGTCTCGGGTACGGGGTGTTACACATTAACCACCAAAGTAGACATTTAATTGAGTTATTTCATTACACAATTAAATACCTATATACAACCTCCTTACGGACCCGCACTTAAGGCCCAATACTTCTAGGCCCAAATTCGGGGTCTTACAATTCTACCCCCCTTAAAGAAATTTCGTCCTTGAAAATTTCCACTCTCAGACTACACCACCACAGTTCCGTTGTGCACTCTGATACTAATAATACTAACATGCACCCAAAACATTTGTCCATCAGAGCGGATAGATTTCACATGCAACCAATTTCTACATATCCAAAACACATACCAAATAAATACTAAATCTAAATTCAAGTGTAACAGTTTACTCTAACTAGAAAGTTCCAGTATTGTGCTACTATCTATAGTAGTTTCTCAATATAGCACTTCAATTTATAACAGTAAACAAAGTTAGAGAACTTACAGATTTGGTGCCGGAGACTCGGTGTGCCACACCTCCAGTAACATCTTTTCAGAAACAAGTAAAGTTTCGTTGAGAGATTTCAAAACAAAATTTTAGAAAAACCCTTTTCAAACCCCAATTTCGGAAAAAGAAAAGAAAAAAATAACAATAATTTTTTTTGCTACCCATACCATAGTCGAGTTTTGTAACCTGGCTCTGATACCACTAACTGTAACACCCCAAACTTGGCCTAGACGTTATGGCCGAATCTGATGTGCCACATTGAAGTTAAAAACCCATGTTTCGTTTTAATGCTTTAAAAACCGACTTTTGTTAAGCTAACAAAGTGAATGGGAGCTGGGCACCAGGTAGGAATCCGTAACAGAGGAGGTGAGCCATGAAGGCTGCTTAAGTACCAAGCTCTTCTAATAGATCCAATCCTAGACATGCCCACAACCATTGCCACACTTGGTTAAATCGAGTTGTAATTTATTTAAGTTGAAATATTTGATAAATCGGATAATCGTGGCGTGGTGTTATTTTGAAAACAATTATCATTTTGAAAACACGTCCTAAGTCTAGCCCATTTATTAACAAACATATTAAAGTTATTAAAAATAAAATAATCCTAGAAAAATAATTAAAATGGCCTTATTACAACTCAAAACCAAACAATAATATTAATAAGATAAAACTTATAAAGAAATAAATCGGCTACTTATTGCAATTAAAAGAAATAGAAATAGTAGTGTGGCCATCTCCAAGTCCCTCACAGCTCCAAACCATCTAAGCTTAGGGATTACCTGCACAGTTAGAAACGGGGTGAGTTTACAAAAACTCAGTGTGTAATCCCAATAACAAACAAACAGTGAAAACACAGTATCAGTACAATCTGGGCCAAAGCCCTATTTAGTCTTGACATATACTGGGCCGAAGACTTTCATTTAACGGTTACTGGGCTGAAGCCTTTTCATAAATCATATCACTAGGCCAAAGCCTTTTCATAAATCATTTCACTGGGCTGAAGCCTTTACTGTAAACGGTATGGCCCTTAGGCCCATTTCAATATCACATGTAATGTCAATGGATGTATGCAAGCCCATTTGGGGAGACTACTCGACCCACCATCCGCTACTCTCCACCCGTACCAACCAACACACCATGTGGGGAATGATTCAACCCATCCAACCAACACACCACTGGTAGCATAGCTGCTTTATCATATATCTGGAGGCCTACCCTCTTTTAATAACTGGGGCAAAGCCCTTTTCGGTAAATTGGGGCAAAGCCCTTTTCAATAAACTGGGGCATAAGCCCTTTTCAATAAACTGGGGCATAAGCCCTTTTCGGTAAACTAGGGCATAAGCCCTTTTCAATAAACTGGGGCATAAGCCCTTTTGCACTTCCTCCATCCATATAAAAACCCAACCCAATGCAACATGTCCTGTATGCAGAATGTCATGCCCATATTTGAATAAACAATCACAGTCAAGTCATTCATACCACCAACATATATTCACAATCAATCCGTCAACCACACAGTCCAAGTCAGTCACTTGCCCACAAGGGCAAAACAGTCATTTTTCACATTATAAGGGTATTTTCATAATTTTACCAAATATCAGGATTTTCCATGTTCATTACAATTATCAATATTTCCGAGTGTTTAAACAATGATCTTTAACCCACTTTATCAAATTCGGGCTTTTGGGCCCAAAACCCCTAATGGGCCCTACGAATGTTGATTTAGTCTACTTAACCCAAATTTTACAACAATACTAACCGTGTTAACGTGCAACTTTTCCAAATTCCATTTTCTATCAATTCTACCCAAATGGGTCCGAAAGCCCATTGGGCCCAATTTCAGCCCATTGAGGCCCAACTTACCATCGTGCACAAAATTGAGTTCTTACCTGTTCCATCGATCCAAACACCGATCTTATCGTATTTATCGCATCTATACCCAAACGCAACATTACAAGTTCTCGAAATACCAGTATTCTAGCATTTCGGCTTCTCAGCAAATATTAATCTAAGCTATTACGAGGGTTAGTACACACCTGTTACGGGTTGAAGTTGAAACGTTCCCAAAATCAATCGCCTACGATAACCACCACCTGTCACTCAAACTTAACTAGTCCAATATCAAAATATGTAAATCCTAAGCACATCAGTCATACGGAACATAAGGGCATATTCGTCATTTTACCATACAGGGGTATTACGGTCAACCATAATTTTCAACCATATCAGTGAAAATTGCCATCATACATCGCTAAAATGTGACAGATGCATTGCATAAGCCGAAAGGCATTCGCCTAAAAACAAATGTATCGTATAGACGGGTAAAAGTAATTTTATGTTGGTCTTCTGGGGCTACAATTATTTGGTTCTATCTAGCATATCCATCTAAAAAGTAATAAAATCTGTTACCTGTCAGACGGTCTAGCATTTGATCCATAAAAGGTAAAGAAAAATGATCCTTACGAGTAGCTTTGTTTAGTTTTTTGTAGTCAATACAGATTCTCCAGCCCGTGATGGTAGATTAACTCATTTCGTTCATTTTCGACGATCATGATCCCACCTTTCCTTGGTACACATTATACCGGACTTACCCAAGAACTATCTGGTAAATAATTCCCACATCTAACAATTTGATCATTTCCTTATGTACTACTTCTTTCATGATAAGGTTAAGTCTCCTTTGTCCATCAATTTTACCTTTTTCACCTTCTTCTAAAATAATTTTATGCACACAGAAGGAAGGACTAATACCTCGTATATCAGCTATGGTCCAACCAATTGCTTCTCTTGATATTCTGTCAAGTCCGTTGAAGCAATCACAGACAAAGTAGAACTGTTACCAAGACAAATGTAGTTTAAGTGAGAAAGAAGGACTATTAGTTCGAGTTTAGGTGGTTCCTCGATTGACAATTTGGGTTTTATAAATTCTTGAACTTCCAAATCTAGCGCTTTGAACCCCGATGGTTGAATATAACTCCTCGGATTGGTTTTCATCAAAGCCAAACCTTCATTACCTTTTACATCTCTGAATGGTTTAAACTTTAAAGTGTTCTCCAATAGGTCTTCTTCAGAATTGCTACCCATAGAAACTAGGGTTTCTAATTCCTCCATTACTGAACACTTTTCCATTGAATCGAGAAATTTCATTGCCTTCAGAACGTTAAGCGTTACCTTATCATCTTGAACTCGCATTTTGAGTTTGCCTTTTTGCACACCTATTAATTTTTTTTTCATGGCTAGGAAAGGTCTCCCAGGATGATCAAAACTTTTTTGTCTACAATGAAATCAGCAGGAAAAATGAATTTATTGACTCTTACCGAAACATCCTTGATCTTTCCTTCGAGATATGCTAATGATTGATCTACAAGTTAGAGTGTCATAGTAGTGGGTCTTACTTCACCTATTCCCAACAGCTTGAAAATGGATTTAGGCATCAAGTTGATGCTAGCTCCTAAGTCACACAAATATTTACCATAATATGATTCACCAATGTTGCAAGGTATCATAAAGCTTTCATGATCCTTCAGTTCCGGAGGTAGCTTGTTCTGTAAGATCGCACTACACTCCTTCATCAAAGTGACAGTTTCATACTCACTAAGTTGTTTCTTCTTGGACAAGATAACCTTCAAAAACTTCATGTAATTGGGTATTTGTTCTAAAGCCTCCACCAATGGGATGTTGATGTGTAATTGCTTTAAAACATCCAAGAACTTCTTGAATTGAACCTCTTGTTTCAGCTTGTTTTGCTAAAGTATTTAAGGATATGGAACTCTAATTTGATACAGAAAACTTTTCTGGGAAGGTAAATCTAAAAAAGGTGTTAGTTTTTCAAAATTCATTAGTTTAGGGTTTACCTCATCAGATTTTTCAGCCTCTAATTTTTTTGTTGTAGGAACTTCAACTATTGGTTGACTTTCCTCTTTTTTAGTAGGCTCATCTTCAACCACAACCATTTTAGGTTCCAAAATCTTACCACTCCGTAATTCCACCACTTTGCAATACTCCTTACCCAAATTTCTTAGATTTTTTGTGTTGTTCAGCAAGGCTCCTTGTGGTCTACTACAAAGTTGAGTAGCTAATTGACCCATCTGGTTCTTTAGATTCTTTAGTGTTGATGCTTGGCTTTGGATCGTTGCTGCTTGACTTTGGATCAAGGCATCATTTTTCGCCATGTACGCTTTCAACAAGTCCTTCAAATTGTTTACTGATTTATCTTAGGGTGGTTTTGGGGCTTATTGGTTAAACGCTTGGGTTTGGTTGGGTCTATGTTGCATTTGATTGTTGTTCGGTGCATTTCTTTAGTTACTTCAAGAAAAGTTCGGATGGTTCAGCCACGAAGGATTGTAGAAGTTGGACTATGGTCTTTCTCTACTTCTATTTTGATATTGGTTCTTTACATAACAAACTGATTCGGGATTTGAAGGGAAATTCTCAAAAGAATGACCATCCCTACAATATACACAAGAAACTACTTCATACTAACTTAGTGACTGATTTGGAAAATTATTCAAACCATTAGTGGTAAATTGTTTTAACATTGAGGAAATAGAAGATACCTTAGCAGCGAGTGAGGTCAGTGTATCCATTTCATGCACTTCAGCTACACGTCTTCCTGAAACTACTCGCTCTGTTGGACATTGGTAATTTTTACTTGCGAATCTCTTAATGATCTCGTAAGCCTCGTTATAAGACTTAGACAAAATTGCACCATTCACAAAAGCATCTACCATTAATCTTTTACGTGTATTGAGTCCATTATAAAATGTCTCCAACTGGATACAATGAGGAATCCCATATGAGGACACTAACGAAGTAATTCCTTGAATCTTTCCCACACCTCGTTTAAAGATTCGTCATCCAATTTTTGGAAGTTGTTATCTCATTACGTAACTTTGCATTCTTACTTGGTGGAAAATATTTTACCGAAAACCTTTCTGCTAATTCTTGCCAAGTAGATATTGAACTTGGTGGCAATAAATTCAGCCATGCTCATGCTCAATCTCGTAATGAGAATGGAAATAGTTTTAACCTCAGTGCATCTTCAATCACACCATCTATCTTGAATGAATCACTTACTTCCATGAATAATCGAAGGTGTAAGTGTGGATATTTCATAGGCATACCATTGAACTAGCCCACCATTTGGAGCATTTAAAACATTACTAGTTTCAATTAGAATTGGGGTGTCTCGATATCCAACCTTCTAATTCCAAGATTTAACTCATTGAAAAGTGGCACAACGTATTGTCTCATGGCACGATCCCTATCATCAGCAATAAAGATTAGGTTGTGTGCATGATTAACTCCATTACCTTGTCCATCATTTTGATTTCCAAGGTCCATCTCAGCTTGTCTTTGAGCAGATCTCTCACGTCTTCTTTATCTAAAAGTCTACTCGCTTTTAGGGTCCACGGGTAATAGATTAATGATTCAATCTATGCTTATAAAACACCTAAGAATAAACCACAAATAAAGAATAAATTAGTAATGTTAAAAACTTAAATAAAAAATAAAAAGCAAATTGTAAAAATAATTTCAAAAAAATGATTAAGGCAGCAGTCCCCGGCAACGGCGCCAAAAACCTGTAACGTGGTTTACGCAAGCGTACATAATCGTTCAAGTAATAAGTAAGTAAAAATGAGTTATCGTTTGCACAGGAACTATATAAGCTTAACCAATTAAGTATGCACAGGGACTATATAAGCTTAATCAATTATGTGCAAAATTATAATTAACAACTTGATTTAAAAGCTCAATAAATTTGGATAGCAATGATTAGATTTAATTGAATGCAAATAATGATCCCTAATGCAATTTAATCTAGATGCAATTTAACTAAATGTATGAATGAAGGCTTTAGCAACAAAAACAATCAACATTAAATGGGCTAGGATAATTATATTAAGCAAATCAATTTACTTCATCATGCTTAACAATGTTTAGAAATACTTCCACGGTAACTCAATCTTTCATGAGTTTGGAAACCAAATTAAGTCCTTTTGGAGTCTTTTACTTAGTTAAATATGCATTTTATTGATCATATTCACTAAGGGTTTCTTAGCATCTATGTAAGGTCACAGGGACATTTACGTTTGCAACAATTTAATTACATAAACCTAAAAATTATGCAAGGTAATAGAGCTAACTAAATATATTATGAACCTCAACTTAGTCGGGTTTAAGGATCTAAATTGAGCATTGCACTTTTCAATTATGTGTCTACTAGCTATCATCTAGTTAGGATCGCTTAGCTAATCTGAGTGCACCCAATCACGTATGAATGAAATGCATCATGATATTAATTGAAAACATGATTGACTGAGGCCTAAACATGTTAAGCATGAATAAAATAGATCTTATTAAATTAACATAACCACCCTAGCAAATAAGATTTAAAATATCATCGTTGATGTCAAAAACAATAAACTAAAAGCAAAGATAACTAAAATAAATAACAAGAGGAAAGAGTAAACTCTATTCAATTCAACAGTCTTTCGGATCGATTCTGACTAATACGCTCCTCCGTTTTGGCTGATGCTTCTTTTGCTAAGTTTTTAAGGGCTTGTAATATCTGTTGCCAAAATAGGTTTACGGAGCATTATCGTAAAAGCATAACTTAAAATCATCAATTCCTAAACATTTCATAATCATAGAAAAATCCATTCAAACACATGCATATTGTTCTCTTATTCGAGCCCTCGAGGTCTTAGAAACATTTTATAAACGATTCGGGACTCAATCGGGAACATTGAAACCTTAAGGAAAAAGTTGAAAAAATTCACACTGTAGGGGTCACATAGCCATGTGGCTAGGCCGTGTGCCTCACACGGCTGAGACACACACCTATGTCTCAGGCCGTGTAACATTCAAAATAGGGACACACGACCGTGTTTCAGCCCATGTTCGTGCCCGTGTAACTCTCTGACTTAGCTCGCATGGCCAAGCCACACGCCCGTGTGCTAGGCCGTGTAGCTTTTGAAAAACAACCATTAAAACCAACAAGGGACACACAGCCGTGTCGCATGTTCGTGTGTCACACATGGCTGAGACACACACCAGTGTTTTTGGCCTTGTAGACAAGAAATAGGCCAAAACCAAGCCATTTTTTTCACCCAATTCAAGACACACACCCGTGTATTTGGCCTTGTGGACAAGGAATAGGCCAAAACCAAGCCATTTTTTCACCCAATTCAAGCCTGAACCTACAACACATTTTCACATATAACCAAGGCCCTAAATCATATCCAAAGCATGCATAGAATGACAAAATCACTAAACCAAATATCTATACAACCAATATGCTAAAAGGCACCTCAATTAAAACCATCGAACATGTCCTAGCATAAGCATATTTATCCATAATTCAAGCATACACAACTACTTAATTCTATACCAAAACAACTCAACTAAATTCCATAAAAAACATAACCTAATTAACCACATTTCAAACATGCCAACATTTACCACTTTGGTCAAAAACCATACATCAATTTGACCATGTAAACATCAACTATTATAGCATTAAGCTGCCAAAAGCACACGAACCAAATTACCATATTTACAAGCCAAACATAATAACTAGTTCATCAAACACAATTCTCCTATACATGCCATTATAACCATGACCAAAACATCAAAATCTACCGATATAATCTCTTGATAGTGTGATAGGTCTCCGACAAGCTTCCAAACTGATTGAGCTTCCGATAATCTATAAAACATAGAAAAGAACAACATCGTAACTATATAATGCTTAGTAAGTTCGTAAATCATGAACATAGCTTACCATTTTAATGAATAATCTTAAAAATAGACATGAACCAATCCAGCATAGCTTAGCACAAGCCTAAGCATCATCAACAACACAAGTTAGTGATTAAATACATAACTTAGCAAAATCATCTCATGGTAAGATAAGTTTCATGAACATAGCATACTTTAATTCATATTTTTCATAAACGTGGTTATACATACTTTGATCATCAATAAATCATACCTTTCCATAAGTTCTTAACTTATCCATTGGAACACTTATCGTTCCTTCCCTTAATCCAGATACACGGGAAGCTCACACAAAATGTGCTAACACATGGTTAAAACCATTTCCTTTCTTTTTCCTTTACATCGATGCTCACTCAAGCCATAAATGGGTCTACTCACACAAGTTAACGGTTAGAATGTAGCTACACGATGCCGCTCACACGAGCTGATGAGTATCTATGACAATTGTTGAAACTCAGTCATCGGTAGGATATACAGGACCAGCACGCGAAACATGGTATTCCTAATGACATGTCATTGGTAACCTATATATTCCTAAGGTTCAAACTGGACTCGATAGTCATTGTAACATCATTGGATTTCTGTCGTGATATGATATGATGAATAACACAATAGCGTTTAAATCAAATACATTAAAACGCTATTTTAACACACGAACTTACCTCGAATGCAAAGACGACGAAATAGGATCACTAATCTAAGACTTTATCTTTCCCTCGATCTAGATTTGTATGAGGCTTAACTTGATCTAAATAAGGATATTCAATCCATTTAATATTCATTCTATTCAATTCAATCCAAAATTCATACTTTTACAAAATTATGCTTTTGCCCCTATTTTTTAAATTTATTTACAATTTATCCTTAAGCTCGTAAATTTAAATTCATGCAATTTCATCCATATACCATGCTAGCCAATTTACCTAGGGACTCATATCAACCCAAAAAAATCATCAATTCACAATTTCATCATGATATCATATAAGTCCCTAAATGATAATTTCATCAAAAATCACTTTACAAAATTTGTTTATTTAACAACCATGACTAATAATCTTTCATAAATTTCCAAGAATCAAACAAATACATGCATGGAAAAACCCTAATCCTTTAACAGTTTTGTAAATTAGTCCCTGGGCTAGCTAGATTAAGTTACAACGATCCTAAAAACATAAAAATTATTAAAAATGAATCAGAACAACACTTACATGCAAGGAGAATGTCTAGTCGAATGTTTGAGCTCCTTTAATGGAGTTTTTCACCCTATCTTTCGGTGGAAAAGATGAACAACCAAGGTGATGTTTTTGTTTTAATTCATTTACTAACATATATATATATTGAATTGCATATATAATGTAATGCCCTCATGCCCGAGACTGTCGCCAGAGTCGAGCTTGAGGTGTTACTAAACTTAATTCATTAATTAAACAGCTCAAACAATTTATTTTTAAAATTTCCAGACAAGCTGGCCAACTGCTTCACAGTCACTTAAAAATTCATATATCAATTTTCAGAACTCCAAATTAAGATCCATAACTTTTCCTTGGAACTAGACTCATATATCTATCTACTAAATTTTTTATAGAATTTTTGGTCAAGCAAATTAGTACACTTTATTAGTTAAAGTCTCCCCTGTTTCAGGGTTCGACTACTCTGACCCCTGTGTATTACGAATCAGATATCTCCCTGTACAGAGTTTCAAGAATTATGTAGTCTGGTTCTCATAAAACTATACTCAATCAGGATTTCGTACATGAAAGGTAAAACTCCTAATTATTTTTTTAAAATTTTTGGTGAATTTTTAAATTCATAAAAGGGAATTCAGAGACCACTATGACCCTATTCCACCAAAACTTAAATATCTCATAAAATATAACTCATTTACCTATTTTGTTCCATCCATATGAAAATAGACTCATCAAGCTTCCATTTCATAACTTATTCATCATTTAATTCAATTTATAAAATTTTTAGTGATTTTTTAAATTCACATCACTGCTGCTGTATGACTCTATTTTATGGTCAATTTTACCATTCCAAGGATTTTCATGGTTTAGTTAAGACATAAAGCATACATGTTATCATATATAAACTTGATTAGCCATTCCAATAGCTAATCATTTACAAACCCTTTTCTTACCAAACCATAACCATATCATATGATCATTTATACAAAGTGAGTATATTGCTATACATGCCACACTCAAAATATACAAGCCATTTTACCAATTTAGGTCTTCGGATAGTGTGAACGAGCCTTCGACCTATCTCAATTCTCAAGCCAGCTTGTCAAAACTACAATGAAGGAAAATGAGGGAGTAAGCATAAATGCTTAGTAAGTTCACATGCAAATAACAACTAACATAATCATGCCATTCAACATAAACATTATTTGCATAAACAACACCAAGACATTCATGTTACATTTGAATTTAATATCTTACTACAATTTCATCATACTAAGTTCTCAACCCGAGGGTTTAAACACATACCTGTTAAATTTTCTTATTCATCACACTTACCAACATGTCACCTTCGTATTAGGCATTCTTCTTATTCTATTAGAGATCTCCCGTTGAACACATCGGAATATGATTTCAGATACACGGATAATGTGTACATAAGTGCTATACTCATAGCTAAACAAGCTCAATAGCTTTTGAAATCTATGTAGCCAAGCTACCATGTAACCCGCCCATAAACGAACTCAGACTCAACTCAACGAGCTCAGGCGTTCGCATCCATAAGTGAACTCGGACTCAACTCAACGAGCTCGGATGCCTAGTTACATCTCACGAACTCGGACTCAACTCAACGAGTTCGGAACTCAACCATCCTAGTGACATGTCACTTGTAACCTAATCTATTCCCAAGGTTCAAACGAGATTCTTTCCAATTACACATTTCGATCGCCTTCTTCGGAATATAGAAATCGATATTTGCTAACATCTCATACTTATTAAATTATTCACATAATTTGCGTATTACCAAATAATAATTCACAAAGCACAATATTTCATGATAATAAATATCATATCATACAAATATCATTAAATCACTTAAAATAAAAATTATGTTACCTTATTTACACATGAACTTACCTCGATACAAAATATTAGCTATCAAGCCTATTCCTCGTAAACTTTTTTTCCCTCGATCGCGACTTGAATCTCATTTCTCTTGATCTATAATGCCAAATTAATTTTATTTCATACATACATTCATCAAAACAGCCCTTAGTATGAACTTTGAGAAAATTACCATTTTGCCTCTAAACTTTCACATATTTTCACTTTTGCCCCAAGGCTCGTAAATTAAGCCTCATCCTATTTTCTTATGTTTTATGACATGCTGATCATTTTTTCCTTCTATGGCAACATCAAATTCACACTCTAACATGTACTTATGACTATTAGGTATTTTTACCGATTAAGCCCTTTTTCTCATTTTCACTTAAAGCCTAGTAACACAAGTTGTCTAACATAATTTAAAACCTCATATTCTATCATAAAACACCAAAATACACAAATTTCACCTATGGGTATTTTTCCAAATATGAACCCTATGTTGAATTATTGCTAGCATAAGTTAATTCGAGCTACCGGGATTTCAAAAACATAAAAATCATTAAAAACGGGGCTTGAAATCACTTACTATGAAGCTTGGAAGTTGAAGAAATCCTAGCTATGGAGAGAGGTAAGATTCGGCCAAGGCATGGAGAAGATGAACACATTTTGGCCTTATTTTCCCTTTTAATTAATTTTAATTACAAAATGACTAAAATACCCTTAATACCTTTCTTTGAAAATTTTTATGTACAAGCCCATTTTTGTCCAAAATTTTAGAAATTGTCAAATTCTATTTAAGACCTCCTCATTAATATTCCAAAGCAATTTCATACTACAAACTTCTAGAATACAAGTTTTGTAAATTATTCGATTTAATCCCTAATCTCAACTTAAGCAGTTTATGCATAGAATTTTCGTCACGAAATTTTCACACAATCATGCAATCATATTATAAACCTCAAAATAATTATAAAATAATTATTTCTATCTCGAACTTGTGGTCACGAAACCACTATTCCGATTAGGCCCTAATTCAGGATATTACAACTCTCCCCCCTTTAAGGATTTTCATCCTCGAAAATCTTACCAGTAAATAGGTGTGGGTATTGATTTCTTATAGTTTCCTCAGGTTCCCATGTAGTGTCTTCTACCCCGTGCTTTTGCCACAATACTTTCACGAAAGCGACATTTTTATTTCTTAGTTGTTTGACCTCTCGAGCTAAAATCTTAATCAGTTCTTCTTCGTAAGTCATATTCGGTCGTAGCTCAATTTTTGTCGGTGAAATTATATGTGAAGGATCCGAATGATACCGATGTAACATAGATACGTGGAACAAGTCATGCATCTTCTGTAATTCAGATGGCAATGCTAGCTGATAAGCTACTGGTCCAACTTTTTCAATTATTTCATACGGTCCAATAAAACGCGGACTTAACTTGCCCTTCCGTCCAAATCTAAGAACTTTCTTCCATGGAGACACTTTTAAAAATACCTTATCACCAACTTGAAATTCGATTTCCTTTCATTTCAAATCCGCATAAGATTTATGTCTATCCGATGCAGCTTTCAAACAATCTCGAATCACTTTTAGTTTTTCTTCGGTTTCTTTTATTAGATCAACTCCATAAATCTGATTTTCCTTGAGTTCAGTCCAATATAATGGCGTCTGACATTTACGACCATAAAATGCTTCATAAGGTGCCATCTTCAAACTCGTCTGATAACTATTATTATAAGCAAATTCTACCAACGGTAAATACCTTTCCCAACTAGCTTGAAATTCCAATACACAACATCTGAGCATGTCTTCAAGAATCTGAATCCCTCTCTCTGACTGTCCATCAGTTTGTTGATGAAAGGTAGTACTGAAATTCAACTTCGTACCTAATGCCTCTTGCAACTTTTACCAAAACAGCGAAGAAAATCTCGGATCTCTATTCGAAATGATTGACAAAGGTATTCCATGAAGTCTAACAATCTCACTGATATACAGTTCAGCCAACTTATTAAGAGAATAATCTGTACGTACCAGAATAAAATGAGCCGATTTAGTCAGTCTGTCAACTATTACCTAGATGGCATTTTTCTTCCCTGGAGTTAACGGCAACCCTGACACAAAATCAATAGTAATCCGATCCCATTTCCATTCAGGAACCATGATATGCTGGAGTAGTCCCGAAGGTACTTGGTGTTCAGCTTTCACTTGTTGACAAATTAAGCACTTTGATACAAACTCGGAGATATCTCTTTTCATTCCACTCCACCAATACATTTTCCTCAAGTCATTATACATTTTCGTACTGCCCAGGTGAACTGCCAAACAACCATTATGTGCTTCATGCAAAATCTTTTGAATCAATTCATCATTTTTCGGTACACAAATCTGATTTTTAAACATCAAGCAACCATCAGAACCGATTCTAAAATCTGATCCCGTATCAGCTTCACACTGCTATCTCTTGGCTTGCAAATCTTGGTCATTTTTCTGAGCTTCACAAATCTCTTGTAAAAACATCGGTCTTGCTTTTAACTTTGCTAGAATCGAACCATCATCTGATACCTTTAACTGAGTATTCATAGCTCTCAAAACAAATAGCAATTTTCTGCTCAAAGCATCAGTAACCACATTTGTTTTTCCCAGATGGTAGTCAATAACAAGCTCGTAATCTTTTAATAACTCCAACCATCTTCGCTGTCTCAAATTCAAGTCTTTTTGTGACATCAAGTACTTAAGACTTTTATGGTCAGTATATACTCGACACTTTTCACCATACAGATAATGTCGCCAAATCTTCAAAGCAAACACTATAATAGCCAATTCGAAATCATGAGTCAGATAATTCCTTTTGTGAGATTTTAATTGCCTCGAAGCATAAGCCACCACTTTCCTTCTTGCATAAGTACACATCCTAAGCCATTTCGAGAAGCATCACACACCACAAATTCTTTACCTAATTTGGGTTGTACCAACACTGGTGCTTCAGTTAATGACTTTTTCAATTCTTCAAAACTCTGTTGACATTCTTCCGTCCACTCAAATTTAACATCCTTTCGAAGTAGTCTAGTCATAGGAACAGCAATTATAGAAAATCCATTTACAAACCGTCGATAATACCGAGCTAGCCCCAAGAAACTTCTAACCTCGGTTACATTTTTCGGTGGTTTCCAATCAACAATGGCTGAAATTTTACTAGGATCAACCCGTATACCATCACCTGAAACAATATGACCCAAAAATCCAACTTCCCGAAGCCAAAATTCACTTTTACTAAACTTGGCATATAACTGCTTATTTCTGAAAGTTTGCAAAACTATCTTCAAGTGTTCAGCATGCGCGGTCTCATCTTTCGAATAAATTAAGATGTCATCTATAAATACCACAACAAATTTGTCCAAGTATGGTTGAAATATGCGATTCATCAAATCCATAAACACAGCAGGAGCATTTGTTAACCCGAATGGCATGACTAAAAATTCATAATGACCGTACCTTGTTCTAAAAGCAGTTTTAGGTACATCCGACTCTTTTACTCGCAGCTAGTAGTATCCAGATCTCAAGTCAAACTTTATAAACCATGTTGCTCCTTTAGCTGATCAAACAAATCATCAATCCTCGGTAACGGATACTTGTTCTTGATTTTCACCTTGTTTAATTGTCGATAGTCAACACACAATCTCATAGAACCATCATTCTTTTTCACAAATAACACGGGAGCACCCCAAGGTGAAAAACTTGGTCTCACAAAGCCTTTATCAGTCAACTCTTGCAATTGCGACTTTAATTCTTTCAACTCTGCTGGTGCCATTCTATAAGGAGCAATCGAGATCAGAGTTGTTCCCGGTATCAATTCAATACCAAATTCTACTTCCTTGACTGGAGGCAAACCCGGCAACTCTTCTGGAAATACATCCGCGAATTCATACACAATTGGCACTGATTCAACTTTCTTTTCAATTTCTTTCGTATTAATTACATATGCCAAATAAGCTTTATAACCCTTCCTCAAATATCTCTGAGCCGACATCGAAGAAATCACACTAGATAATGCCTCTGATTTGCCTGATTCAACCCACAGAATTTTACCACTTTCACACTTTAATTCTATAACATTTTCTTTGCAATTTACTATAGCATCATGCTATGTCAACCAATCCATACCCAAAATAACATCAAATACATCAAATGGCAACAACATCAAGTCGGCCGGAAAGTAATGACCCCGAATCATTAAAGGACATTTCTTGCATACTTTATCAACTATCACACATTGCCTAATGGATTCGACACTCTAATCATAAATTCTGTGTACTCAATAGGTATATTCATACTAGACACGAATTTCATGTACACATATGAATGAGTAGAACCGGGATCAATCAAAGCATTAACATTAACATCAGAAAGAGAAAATATATTAGTAATCACGTTAGGTGATGATGCATCTTCACGTGCCTTTATGGCATACGTTCTAGTTGGAGCCCTTGCTTCAGGTTTTGCTGCTGAATCTTTGACTACATTCTTGCTGCTTGCTTCATTTCCAACTTTTCTCGAATATCTTCCCCTTGAGTCTGCACCACTAGCTTTTACACTATGAAATTTTTGTTTCTCAACTCTCCCTGGGCAGTCTCTAATAAAATGATCCGGAGAACCACACCGAAAACATTCATTCGCTCTACATGGGTCAAAGTGATTTCTACCACACCGTTGGCACTCGGGCTTAACAAATCTCGAATTTGCCACACTAGCCACAGAAGTAGTTTGAGATTTAAAACCCACATTTTGCTTATTAAAATTTCCATATGATTGTCCGGCCGAAACCTGAGAACGAGATTTCATATTTCTAGATTTTCTAGATTGCTGTGAGAATGAACTGCTCGTCGATCTTTTCTTCCAATTTCTACTCTCAGCCTCTATTTTTTTCTTCTCTTTGAGTAGTTCTTCAGCCTTGCAAGCTCGATCAACAATTACTACCATTTCTTTTAATTCAAGAATCCTAACAAATACTTTAATGTCTTCATTGAGTCCGTCTTCAAATCGTCTACACATTTTAGCCTCTGTAGGAGTATATTCTCTAGTATACTTACTCAACTTGACGAACTCCCTTTCGTATTCAGTAACTGTCGTATTCCCTTACTTCATTTCAAGAAACTCTTTACACTTTTGATTAATAAATCTTTCACTGATGTATTTCTTCCGAAATTCTTCTTGAAAGAACTCCCAAGTTACTTTCTCTTTCGGTAATACTGAAATCAACGTCTTCCACCAATGATAGGCTGAATCCCTCAACAATGATATAGCACATTTCAAGCATTCCTCAGGTGTACAAGACAATTCATCAAATACCCGAATAGAATTCTCAAGCCAAAACTCTGCTTTCTCGGCATCATCATCAACATTTGCCCTGAATTCTTCAGCCCCTTGCTTACGAATTCTTTTAACTGGAGTTCTATGAAATTTCATCAAATCTACACCTTAAGGCATCAGGGGTACAGGTTGAGGAATCGGGGGAGGTGGGGGAGGTTGTGCATTCGGTTTCGTACGAGCGAACTCAGTATACCAGGCATTCATCATTAGGAGAAAGGCTTCCCGAGCCCCTTCTCCTCCTCCTTAACCAACAGTAGGAGGTGGATTTTCAGTTGGCACGCACCTTTAGCTGGAGCTGGTGCATTACTCTCTATATCATCAGCCACAGCTGGATCGGGATCCATTTACTATAAAAAAATAATTTAAAAGGTCAAAAGTCATCACACTATCACAATATATATATAGCATGGCATGTATAGCAAAACCCGTACATACTACACGTTAATCTGAGAACCGACTAAACCTACTCTGATACCACTAAATGTAACACCCTCACGCTCGAGACCGTCACCAGAGTGGAGCTTGAGTGTTACTAAACTTAATTCATTAATTAAACAACTCAAACAATTTATTTTAAAATTTCCAGACAAGTTGGCCAACTGCATCACAGTCGCTTAAAAATTCATATCTCGAGTTCCGAAATTCAAAATTAAGATCTGTAAATTTTCCTTGAAACTAGACTAATATATATATCTATTAAAATTTTTATAGAATTTTTTGTTGAGCAAATTAGTACAGTTTATTAGTTAAAGTCTCCCCTGTTTCATGGTTTGATTACTCTGACCCCTGTGTATTACGAATCAGATATCTCCCTGTACAGAGTTTCACTAATTATGTAGTTTGTTTCTCATAAAACTATCTCAATAAGGATTTCGTACATGTAAGATAAAACTCTTAATTATTTTTGTAAAATTTTTGGTGAATTTTTAAATTCAGAAAAGGGGATTTAGAGACCACTATGACCCTATTCCACCAAAACTTAAATATCTCATAAAATATAACTCATTTACCTATTTTGTTCCATCCATATGAAAATATACTCATCAAGCTTCCATTTCATAACTTATTCATCATTTAATTCCATTTCTACTATTTTTAGTGATTTTTCAAATTCATATCACTGCTGTTGTATGACTCTGTTTTATGGTCAATTTTACCATTCCAAGGATTTTCATGGTTTAGTTAAGACATAAAGCATACATGTTATCATATATAAACTTGATTAGCCATTCCAATAGCTAATCATTTACAAACCCTTTTCTTACCAAACCATAACCATATCATATGATCATTTATACAAAGTGAGTATATTGCTATACATGCCACACTCAAAATATACAAGCCATTTTACCAATTTAGGTCTTCGGATAGTGTAAACGAGCCTTCGACCTATCTCAATTCTCAAGCCAGCTTGTCAAAACTACAATGAAGGAAAATGAAGGAGTAAGCATAAATGCTTAGTAAGTTCACATGCAAATAATAAGTAACATAATCATGCCATTCAACATAAACATTATTTGCATAAACAACACCAAGACATTCATGTTACATTTGAATTTAATATCTTACTACAATTTCATCATACTAAGTTCTCAACCCGAGGGTTTAAACACATACCTGTTAAATTTTCTTATTCATCACACTTACCAACATGTCACCTTCGTATTAGGCATTCTTCTTATTCTATTAGAGATCTCCCGTTGAACACATCGGAATATGATTTCAGATACACGGATAATGTGTACATAAGTGCTATACTCATAGCTAAACAAGCTTAATAGCTTTTGAAATCTATGTAGCCAAGCTACCATGTAACCCGCCCATAAACGAACTCGGACTCAACTCAACGAGCTCAGGCGTTCGCATCCATAAGTGAACTCGGACTCAACTCAACGAGCTCGGATGCCTAGTTACATCTCACGAACTCGGACTCAACTCAACGAGTTCGGAACTCAACCATCCTAGTGACATGTCACTTGTAACCTAATCTATTCCCAAGGTTCAAACGGGATTCTTTTCAATTACACATTTCGATCGCCTTCTTCGGAATATAGAAATCGATATTTGCTAACATCTCATACTTATTAAATTATTCACATAATTTGCGTATTACTAAATAATAATTCACAAAGCACAATATTTCATGATAATAAATATCATATCATACAAATATCATTAAATCACTTAAAATAAAAATTATGTTACCTTATTTACACATGAACTTACCTCGATTCAAAATATTAGCTATCAAGCCTATTCCTCGTAAACTTTTTTTCCCTCGATCGCGACTTGAATCTCATTTCTCTTGATCTATAATGCCAAATTAATTTTATTTAATACATATATTCATCAAAACAGCCCTTAGTACGAACTTTGAGAAAATTACCATTTTGCCTCTAAACTTTTACATATTTGCACTTTTGCCCCAAGGCTCGAAAATTAAGCCTCATCCTATTTTCTTATGTTTTATGACATGCTGATCATTTTTTCCTTCTATGGCAACATCAAATTCACACTCTAACATGTACTTATGACTATTAGGTATTTTTACCGGTTAAGCCCTTCTTCTCGTTTTCACTTAAAACCGAGTAGCACAAGTTGTCTAACATAATTTAAAACCTCGTATTATATCATAAAACACCAAAATACAAAAATTTCACCTATGGGTATTTTTCCAAATATGAACCCTAGGTTGAATTATTGCTAGCATAAGTTAATTCGAGCTACCGGATTTCAAAAATATAAAAATCATTAAAAACGAGGCTTGAAATCACTTACTATGAAGCTTTGAAGTTGAAGAAACCCTAGCTATGGATAGAGGTAAGATTCGGCCAAGGCATGGAGAAGATGAACACATTTTGGCCTTATTTTCCCTTTTAATTAATTTTAATTACAAAATGACTAAAATACCCTTAATACCTTTCTTTGATAATTTTTATGTACAAGCTCATTTTTGTCCAAAATTTTAGAAGTTGGTAAAATTTATGTTTAAGACCTCCTCATTAATATTCCAAAGCAATTTCATACTACAAACTTCTAGAATACATGTTTTGCAAATTATTCGATTTAATCCCTAATATCAACTTAAGCACTTTATGCATAGAATTTTCGTCACGAAATTTTCACACAATCATGCAATCATATCATAAACCTCAAAATAATTATAAAATAATTATTTCTATCTCGGATTTTTTGTCACGAAACCACTATTCCGATTAGGCCTTAATTCGGGATATTACATATAACCTTCTTATTAACCTTAAAATCACCTATTTAATGTCTATATAAGTCCACTAATAGTCAAAATGGTCTAATTACCATTTAAACCCCTTAAAAATTTAATTTCATAGCTATAAGATACATTTAACTATTAGAACTCTATTTTTGCACCTTTTACGATTTAGTCCTTTTTACTTAATTAAGCATACAAATGTTAAAATTTCTTAACGAAATTTTTATACTACACTACTAGCATACCATAGACATTAAAATAATAATAAAATAAATATTTTCATGTCAAATTTGTGGTCTCGAAACCACTATTTTTATTTCACTAAAAAGGGGCTGTTATAGGGGTAGCAGGCTAAGGAGTGCTTTTAACAAAAATTTTGAGGCTAAAGAATGGAGGAGTGATGGATGACTATGTAAGGGAAAAAGAGAAAAGGAGTGTAGAGAAAATGCTAATGAGAGAAGAGAAATGAGTGTTGAGGGATGATAGATGAATGAAGGAATGGCAGGGTATTTATAAGTGAAGGTAAGGGTTTAAGTTTACTAAAAATAGGTTTAAATTTCCTTTCTTCCCTCTCTCATGTGATCAACCATGCTTCAAGGAATAAGGGATGACCAAGTCTTATCAATTTGAGTTTCAAATTCAAGCTAAAAATAGCTATAGAGTGGACGTTTTCAACAGAGAAGTTATTGGGCTAAATTCTGATTATTTTCCAACTGTAAGGACCTTCAATTAATTATCCCAAAACATATTTTGGCCAGCCACCTCTAAATGTCGAATTTGGGCTCTTAGTTCCCCTTGTTAGACGATTCTTCAGTCCAAAACTTAACAAATATGTCCATCTTTCATCACCTTCTTTATTGGGTCAAGTAGTCAACCTCATACCCCAAATTGCAAGGTCTTGTCGTCCATATGGATAACTTGTACATGTCCATGTTTTATTTATTTAAATAATGTCTCCAACGGTCCTCTTACATAGTGAAAAATACATATATTAATAAATTAACATGAAATAATATAAAATATGTATAAAAATAATGTAATTAAGTATAATTTCACATACTTTTTAAGTTCATGTCTAAAATTACTAATTAATTAAAATTCACTTATTTCAATAATAATTACTCAAGATAAACACATTTATTAAGTAAAAAGGTAGTAAAAATATATAGAAAAGCCCTATATAATTTCGAGTTTACAATTACCACATTTAAGTTTAAATCCAAACATTCCAATTATACAATTCAAACATAAATATTACGGAAATACAAATAACTATACCATATGAACTTACCAGGGAATAATAGCAAAGAAGAAGTATCAATGACTAATCTGTTATTTTTCCTTTTTCTCGATTATCTACCAATTGATCATTTCTTGATCTATATGGTAACTCGTTTCACATTATCAATTTTAAATACCTTATAACATTTTATTTAAGGCATATTACCTCCTATTATCATTTTTCAAATTTTCCCTAACTTTTTCCATTTTATTCAATTTAGTCCTTAAAACTGTAACAAGCACATTTTTCACAATAAAGCCCCAAAATTTAAATTTGAATTTATTATCATCCCTTTACGGCTCTCAAGCATCAAAATCTATAGGAATTTCATGCTAATTTCAACATATTAACATTTACTCCTAAACATAAAACCAACCAAATTCACTTTACAAAATAGTTCTATTTCATAACAAAGCTTCAAACCCAACAGTTAACATCCAAAAAGCTTTAAAAAAACAATGATAACTTTTCAAAACTTTGATAGTATTACAAAATAATCCCTAGACTAGCTAGATTAAACTACAAAGATCTCAAAAATAAAAAATTTATGAAAAACGGACCTCAAATTAACCTACATGTGTAACACCCCTCACCTGTATTCAACACCGAAATAGGGTTACAGAGCATTATCGAACTTACAACACAATTACACAAACTTTTCACATACATAATATCATTTCATACATTCATCATTCAAACTCAATCAATTTGTCCATAATACGAGCCTACGAGGCCCTAAACATGCTTTGGGAGTGGTTCGAAAATAAACCAATATCTTTAAAAATTTTCACAAAACTTTGAAAATTTTACTCAAAACAGGGGACACACGCTCGTGTGGCCAGGCCGGTGACACTAGACATGTAACAGCCCGGTTTAGACCCTAGTCGGAATAGTGGTTTTGGGACCACAAATCTGAGTCAAAAAAATATTTTAAATATTATATTCCATGCTCATTATACGTGAATTGATATCTGTGAAAATTTCGTATGAAAATTTGATCGTTTGTGTGCTTAATTTAATAAAAGTACTTAATCGCAAAAAAATGAAAAATTAGCATGCTATGTGTTAAAAGTGCTTAAATGTTATGTCTTACTAAATGAAAGGTCATTATGTTGTAATTTGACCATGGTTAGTGGGATTGGTCATAAATAACCTTAAAATGGGTGAATTAAAATGTTTTAACTAAGGGGAAAATTAGTAATTGGTGAATTAATATGTGTTATAATAAAACAAAACATGATAATGGATAATTATTCATCCTTGTTGGCCGATTATATCAAAAGAAAAGAGAAGAAAAGTTGGTTCTAGGGTTCAGCTAGAAGAATTTATGATTAAGATCAAAAAAGGAGAAATTTTGACCTAGATTGAGGTAAAAACAAAATGCTCAATTGATCAACTAATATCGTTGTTCTTACGTCCGAGGTAAGTTCGTGTATAATACATATTGTTTAAACAATGTTTGTATGAGTTGAAATGAATAGAAATGTGATTGTGAAGTTTGAGTATTTGAATTGTGGATTGAATATATGAAGCACTAAGTGTGCGAATAAAGAAATAGCTACGACTACTAAAATAGCACTAAGTGTGCGAGATTAAAATAGCGTTGGCTGAATAAATGGCACTATGTGTGCGATACCGATATAGATTCGGTTTATTGTAATGGCACTAAGTGTGCGATACTATTATAGCTTCGACTACTTAATTGGCACTAAGTGTACGAGTTCATTGAACGCTTAAGGATGATCGAAGGAATTAGTGCATTGAGCATTGAAGTGATAAATGTCATAGATATGAACGTGATGGTACAGGTATGTACGGAACCTATGTGGTTGATGATATAAAGTATGAAATAGAAGAAAGATTTTGTAAATGAATGATGAAATGAGTAATGTGATGAGTTATATTAAGTGTTAGTTAATTGTTTGAATTATATTTAAATGGATGAGTTAAATGTGTTATATCATGAACTTACTAAGCTTTAAAGCTTACTGTGTGAAATGTTCTCTTTTTACAGTGTTATAAAGCTAGCTCGAATCTAGGGATCGTCAGCGACTCATTCACACTATCGGACATCCATTTTGGTACTATTTTGAAAGTTGTATATATGATATATGGCATGTATAGGCTAGAGTTATTTGGTATGTTTTGTGATGTGAATATCTAGCCATGTGATATGGCTTGGTTTTGGTTGTGTATAAGAATGAAGTATGGTTATAATCTATGTGATACAATATTGTCTATATGCCATATTTTGATGTGTATAAAAGGGTCTTGTGAGAAATGGTCGATTTGGTAAGTTAGAAATGTGAATTTATTATGGAAATGGTATAATGATGTTATGTGAATGAATGAGTTGGTATGACTTTGGCTCATGATTTGGCATGTTTTGATTTGTATATTAAGGATGAAATAAGTTGATGAATATATGAAATGAATGATAAATGTTTTGTAATTGAAATTGGTTTCAAATGTGATACATTTGGTCTGGTTTTGGTGCTTGTAGGGAGGACTCAAAATGAGTGGTATATTGGCCTTATAGATGGCCTATTTTTGCTCACACGGGTAGGGACACGGGCGTGTGTTTCAGCCGTGTTATTCGAGGGCCATTTCGAAATCAGCCTAAGCAGACCACATGGTCGCACACACACGGGCATGTGCTAGGCCGTGTGGCCAAGTCAATTTTGAGCACGGGCTAGACATACAGGTGTGTGACTGGCCGTGTGACCAAGTTACTAGCCTCCCTAACTTTCACACGGCCTGGCACACGGGCGTGTTTTGTGGCCGTGTGGACAAGTTAGTATGTATGCCTTATTTTGACACGGCCTAGACACACAGGCGTGTCTAATACCATGTGAGGCACACGGCCTGTTTACATGGGCATGTGACCTTTATAACTTAGAAAAGTTGTTAAGTTTTGAAAAATTTTGAATGTGCTCGGTTTAGTTTCGACCCCTTTCTAAAGCATGTTTAAGGTCTCGATGACCTGAGTAAGGGACTTTATATGAATGTTTGATTATGGTAAGATGATGTATGGATTTTGTTTGTAAAATGAATTCGAAATGTTTCGATTGTCCAGTAATGCTTCTTAACCCTAGTTCAGTGATGGATACTGGTTAGGGGTGTCATAAGACACATCCGTGTCACAGGCCGTATGAACATTCGAAATGGGAGCACATGGCTGTGTCCCAGCCCGTATTCGGCCCCGTGTAACCCTCTGACTTGGGTCACACGACCAACACACACGTCCGTGTGGCTTAGCCATACACGCGCTTGTACCAAGCCGTGTGCTAGGCCGTGCCAATCCTGTAGGGTATACTGACTTATGCCAATTGGCCACAGCCATGTGTGAGGCCGTGTGCAGCATACTGACTTGATTTCTAAAACCACACTAGGGAACACATGACCTGTAATATAACCGTGTGTCGTACATGGCTAAGGCATACACTCGTGTCTCTGCCCATGTGGATAAAAATAGGCTATTTACCAAGCCAATTTGCCACCCCTTTTGTGCTCGACTACACAACCAAAAATGGCACCAATTCATAGCATCAATAGGCATATATTTCAACTCCAAACAAGCTTAAGTTATACCATTTCAAACACAAATCAACATAATACTTAAATACCATGTTATGCTAACCAATTTTATACCAAAACTTATCTTCCCAAATCAACAAAATGACCATTAACAAAAATGCATTACTTGATCTACTTTCACTAGTATACCAACATCTACAAATCATCAATTTAACATTCATAATGCCTATTACCATCAATCATCACACAACCATCAACCAACTCAATTCACAAGACATGATTATATACATTTGTATAAGGTTCAAACATACCAAATAAACCAAAATAAACCATCACCCATGGGCAAATATATACATACCAAACACAACATTTACAATGCCAATTCATATAGCCAAAATCACTAGCAAGTTATAACCAAAATGACCAAAAAATGCCTATACATGCCATATACTTAATATACCAAAGTTCAAAGGTACCAAGTGATAGGTAGATAGTGTGAAGCGCTCTCTAAAGATCCCTGAATCTGAGCTAGCTCAATAACACTATAAAACACTGGAAAAATAAACAAAGTAAGCTATACAGTTTATTAAGCTTGTATGAAATAAACTCGATAAAATCATAAGCACATAATTCAATAATTTAATATAGATACATAAATCCACAACAAATAACAAACATTTCCATTTCTCATACACAAAGTTATATACTCTCTTTAACCTTTCTCCAATTCATAGTTATTGTGGTTTATGCACATACCTGTACCATCTCGTAACAATCTTAAACTTGTTCTCATCTTTCATTTACCTGTTGAACCATTCAGAATAGAAGTCGGATACTCAAGGGTCTTACACGATAAGTACCTATACCATGGCCCGAAGCCAAATCAAGGTAGCTTATCCGAAATACTAATATCATGACCCAAAGCCAAATCAGCCGATATGCATGGCCCGAAGCCAAATCGATTTATCTCGCACCTGAAGTGCTAAATCATGGCTCGAAGCCAACTCAAGGTATCCCTAATGACATGTCATTAGCATCCTAAACTATTCCTAAGGTTCAACCTGGATTCCAACTATCGAATCTTCATCGAATCATTTCCAAACTTGTTTGTAATAACATAATCACAATTCATGCTATATCAAAGCACATAAAATACATTTGTAATGAAATTATAACATACGAACTTACCTCGGATGTTAAAACAGCGAATTGAGTTGATTAGTCGATAACTTTATCTTCTCCCCAATCCAAATCCGTATTTCTCCTTTCTTGATCTAAACATATTTAAAATTAACTTATTTAATCATCTATTCATTCAATTTAGTCCAAAACACACTTTAAAACACATTTACACTTTTGGCCCACATATTTCACATTTTTCACAATTTAGTCCTTATTACTCAAAATCACAAATTACTGAAATTCACAATAAACCCATGCTAGCTAAATTACCATAATGCCCCTAGAAGCCCATATTTTTCATTTAATTCACATTTGAACCACAAAATTTCAACATTTCTCAATTTAATCCCTATTTTACATTTTCACTAAAAATCACCTAACAAAACTTGTTTAACTATCAACAACTATTCAAAATCTATCATCAAACTTCAAAAATCATACATATTCATCAATGGCATCATTCAAAATCTTTAACAGTTTTGCAAATTAGTCCCTAGGCTAGCTAGTACTAGATGCAACGATCACAAAAACATAGAAATCATTAAAAACGGGGCAAAACACTTATCTAATTGCTTGGATTTACTTGACCGAATAAACAACCCTAGTTTCTTCTTTTTTTTATTCTTCAATTTCGGTTAGTAAAGATGATAATGGACACCATTTTATTATTTTGTTTTTATTTATCTTATGTTACTAACATTTTACTTAATTAACCTTACTTAATAAACATTAAAATCACATATTGCATGTCTAATATTGTCCACTCACCATTTTAAAGGTTTAATTATCATTTAAGGACTCTTACATTATGGTTCTATAGCTATTAGATACTTTTAGCTATTAAAACTCCACTTTTACTCTTTACGCGATTTAGTCCTTTTTAACAAATTGACCAACCAAACGATAAAATTTCTTAACGAAACTTTCACGCAATCTCATTATCATGCTGTAGACATTAAAATAACAATTTTAACTTTGAATTTGTGGTCCCGAAACCACTGTTCCGATTTAACTAAAAATGGGATGTTACAACATGCGTGATTGGAAGCTTGACCGAATCTTAAACTCCTTTAGCTATGATGTATTCGGTTGAAACCAAGAAGAAATGAAAAGGTGATGTTTCTTTTCTTTTTACTTACACATACCGTCCACTAACATAACTATGGCTAAATTGTCATATAAAACCATTAACAATTTATTTATACTCATTTAGCACATATAAATTAATAGCAATTAACATTTACAATTTTTACAATTTAATCATTGTACTTTAATTGACTAACTAAACATTAAAAATTACTGGACCAAACTTTAATACGACACTAATAACCTCGTAAATATTGAATAAATAATATTTACAGAATCACTCATCAAAATAATGGTCCCAAATCACTATTTCTAATATTATTGAAAACGAGTTGTTACACAATCGACAAACAATTAATTACTATATTGTCATGAATGTACTTTATGACATAATATTAATTAATTTTGTACTTGTTTGAGTGACATAATACAGTATGAAACAAATCCAATTCCTATCCAAAATCCCCAATTAGTCGATGACAGTAACCGTTAAGTAGGCATTGTATTTCGTTGCATGTATTGATCCAGAGACAACATTTACAATACTGAAAAAAACCAAGAGAAATTACAGATTTCTATTGCATCAATCATGTTACAATATTTGAAAAATATATATTCTCCCCTCAGCTAGAAACTTTAGATTTAGTACTAAGATATTTGTACTTGTTTTGTTATTTATGAATTTATGGGCATAAAATGGCATCAATCACCATTAGAGAATCTCATATTTATTTCAAGCAGACAAAAAAACCATGTTCAGATATTAAAATTCTCAGCTACTCAGATGGGACCAAATTTGATGTTGCCTTGTCATGAAACTGCCTCTGAATTGTTTGCACCAGTTAAACAACAGCAGCTGGATCTCTTTGTAAGCTGTATCTTGCATCAGATTTACTGTTTATATATTTTCACTAGGATTATAATATATGCTTATATCGGGAATCATGAATAATCCCACAAGTTTATGATGTCAACATTTGCTTTCCAAGTTGATGAATCAAGGCAACATCAAATGTATTGATGTGATAATAAAACATACAATGGAAGAGTGGGACTACGTACATGACTATCACTTATGGAGTGAAAGATAAGATTTTTCATATATATTTTTAAATACTCAACTGTTTACAATGTTTTTACAAATATTGATATAAATAGAAATACAAAAGAGAATAAATATGGAAAGTTGATTACGTAATACGAATTTATCCTACATTTGTAAGGTACTACTTAAAGAAGTATACTACTAAACTCATGATACAACCGGTAATTTATATCTAATCTAGCATAACCCCAAATAATTGTGGTCTCACCTTAATATATTAATATGAAATCTCCCCAACTAATAGGTTTTGAAGCAGGTTGTTTTAATCTCAAAATTATCTCTATATAATGTGGAATAGAATCCATTTGACCTCAAAATAAGGTTTTGAAGCAATTCCCCTTTTCAAGTAGGGTTGCTTTAATCTGAAAGTAAGTCTCTGCATATTTTTCTCCTTGATTAGGTTTTGAAATAGGTTGCTTTAATCTAAAAAATAAGGCTCTCTCCAGTACATACATTTTTTCACAAAATAAGTTTTCTTAAATAGGTTTTGAAGTGGGTGTTTTAATCTCAAAATTACCTATATATAGTGTGGAACAAAATCCATTTAATTTCAAAAGTTTTATCTTAATATTTATTTTCAAGCTTTTTTTATTACATTATCTTCAAGTATTGATATTATTTTCCGGCCCAATTTCAACTTCAAGTCTGATCCTTGGATTCGGATTTTATGAAATCTTGCTATCAATTTACCTTATAAAAAATCTTCAAAAATCATATTTGAAATAGAATTTTTCAAAGCTTCGCTTGTCTCATATGACAGAGATAAGTTTCTTTTTTATTACAGATAAAATTCTACTTTTTTACTAATAAGATTACTAAAAACATAAGGAAAAATACAAAACTGTTAACTAATAAAGCTGATGAACAAATAAGTTATGGTTGTTCGCACAACTTATACCATAAGTGATTGTGTACTAATATTTTCATTTATCATACAAGTTATTTTTTCATCCAAAGAAAGATTATAGTTTGATTAATCCCTGAACTAGTTGGATAGAACTCCAAGTTCACTTTCTTCTCTGAATTAGCATATTTATGTAATTAGCTAATTTGGCAAGTGAAACTCACATAAACTTAGGGTTTTAATTAATCTTGCACCGGTGCTTTCACTTTAGTGTATTCATTAACTACAGTAAGGTGTATGCAGTAGTGTTTCTGCACCACTACTTAAAGGGAAGAGAATGCTAAAATGTACGTCCTTCTACAAGTTTTATGGCGACAGAAACTTAGGAATATTGCGTTCAATTTCATGCAAAGTTAAGCCAAAACGGAACAGAAAACATGTTCCTTGATTCGACAAAAAAGGGTAGAAACATCACTATTTTCATCCTGCATTTTCCACGCTGAAAAGAGCTTAGGCTAATATTTTATAGAAAAAAAGAAAAGAAAAGAAAAGAAAAAAAAACAAAGAAAGTTCCATAAAAAGCCCCCCACAATTTCAGAACAGCTGCCTAGATAAAAACTAGCTAACTTGATTCATGATTGTTTCATTCATTGTCATTGATTCATAGTCTTTTCGATGTTGAAATTCCACAACGTGCTGCGACGAATCATTATCATCAACATTGCCCCTGCAAAATAACAGGCAGAAACGTGCTTAACATAGCTAGCTAGCTAGCAGCCACATGTTTACATGCATCTTAATCCAGTACACTATAAGGCAGAGAAGTTGTATGTTCTTTTCAGTTAATAATCAAATTTCAGTATCAGTTTCCACTAGTTAGCATTAATACATGTATCTTAATAAATAATTTGGTGCCAACAACTTAATTGAACACTAGATCTTGCTAATATATAACACTTGAAATAAATATATAATTAAAGGTGATATATGTTTCGTACCCGTGCATAGGGAAGTTAATATTTTATATTAATTTACATTTTTTTTGAATTATAATAACAGAGTAAAGCTTGAACAATCAACGTGACTAGCATGACTCGAATCTAGACCACACATAGTGTAATGAACACATTTAACTATTAGGCCGAGATTCAAATTAATTTACATTTTAAAATTATAAGGTAATTATATTAACATATTGAAATGACAAACCACAGAAAATTAAAAACTACATATCAAACAAAAATTTGCATTAATTACATATTTATAAAAATTAGTTTTCGATATTAGATACATTATACGTGAATATACATGTCTATATTTTTATTTTTAATCAATATAAAAATAATTAATATATAATATTCAAAAAGCAAAAGACTTTCAAATCATAATTAAGTAATTATATAATATTAAAAAACATGTAGATGTACAAGATGAACATATATTTATATTTTTTATTCTTAAATCTTAATTTTTTTAATCTCTAAAAAACCTATGTAAATAAATTAATGATATTATCAATGAAGTAAATAATAATTTTATTTTAAATTATAAAATAAATATTTCATGCCTGTCTTGGAGTAACATCTTTGTGTATATTGTATTTTTTGTGTATGCTTCTTTTTTGTGTTTTCATTCTCTAATAATAAATTAATCTTTGTTTAAATTAAAATTAATTTGAAATAATAAGATATTTTTTATTGATTAAATTGAATAGTTTAAATTATAATGAAAGTGTAATTGAAGATGGATTACTTCAACACTTTATTATGAGTTTAAATAAAAGTGAAATAAAAATTCTATCTTGAAATTTTATGTAAATATTTTAAAAGATTAAAATCGAACAAATAAAAAGTATTTTGAGAATTCAGATTAGATTTTGATTTAATTTGGATATATACACTAATAATAGATTAAATTAATTATGATATTTGATGTGTTCAAAGTTTCAAATTAACTTTTAAATTTTCATGTTAAAACATTAAATTCATTTTTTATTTTAATATTAATTTTTTAACAGTTTATATTTATTTCTTTATGCTTTAAAACCAAATAGAAATATTATTAATTAATAAAATTCAAATTGTATCAAACAACTATTAAGATACAATTATTAAGATTATTAAATATCTAATTATATTATTAAAATATGAAATAAATTAGATACAATTTTTTTAAAAAAAAAACTTCAACATTCAAGTTAAAATAAGTATATTTATACTAATTAAAAAAATATAATTTCTTCTTTAATCTTGATCTTTTACCATTCTTGTAAGACCCCTATTTTGACCCGATCATTAGGTTCGAGTTATGGAATACTAAGGTTGATATCGAAGTAGTTACAACATTTAATATTCGAATTACATCATATTATGAGCATTCATAATTAGAATATTCCATAATTATGTCATACGATGTCTTCCGGGACTTGGTCGAGCTTATGAAAGCTCAATTACTAAATTCAAACATGAATTAGGACCAAATTGTAAAGTTTTTAAAGTTTCAGAATAGGTATCAATACCCCTGAAATTGTATCAATACAATTTATAGTTTCAATGTTTAGAAAATTCATCATAAAAACACAAGTATCGATGCTTGTCAGATGGTATTGATACCCCTTTTATGAAGTATCAGTACCTAATCCAATATCGATACCATTTTACAATTATGTTTCTTTTGTAAAAACAAAACAAAGTCAAATGTATCGATACCCTTAGAAAGTATTGGTACCTAATATAGATTATTGATACTTTAGTCCGATATCGATACCATTTTAAAACTCGGTGTTTGAAAAATGCTAAGTACCAATACATTCACCTATGGTATCGATACCTTAGTGTCAAATATATCAAAACCTTCATTTTGGTCCCTTTCCATGCCCAAACTTTTACAACTCAACTCAAAACCTGTATCAAAACTATACTAAAACAAACCAACTCATATACCAAAACATAACATCAACAAATTTCCATTCGGTTAAACTAATGTACCTCAATTTGACACTCAAATCATTTCCAACCACTTGATAAAATCCTACCAAATCAACTATGCATATAACCTTTGTATACCATTATGATATCACACTATTTCATGTTCAAATACACTTGAGCATAATTCTTACTAAAATCAAACATTAGGTAAGATTTCAACTAAGTTAACATTTCAAACCACCATATGTAAATACCTATGTACATGCCACATAACCAGACTAAAAAACGATTAAAAGACTACCAAATAGATGACTAGATAGTGTGAGCTTCGAGGTGATCCGATCGATGTGTTTCGCAATTCGACAACTACAAGAAAAGGAAACGATGGTAAGCATAATGAATGATTATTAAGTTCAGAAGAAAACATCTCAACTTACCTTAACATTACACAAATTAAGTAATAAAAATGCTTTCATATAGACATTATAATCCATGGTATCCTTATGTGCTCGTACTCAATCTATTAACATAGAAAATGAATTAGTACTTTAGCATAATGTGATCATAAAATTCAACCCCTTTTTCATATGCATACATGCCAACTTATACTAATTACCATTAAGTCTTCACTTAATTTGCAATTATGTAAACTAAATTCATGATTAAACTTTCTGTCCATTCCATTTCTGTATTTGGGCTGCTCACACAAGCTTTAGATCAGGGTCGTTATTCAAGCTTTACTTGATGCTGTTCACACAAGCATCAGAGAATTTACAACATGTGCAGAATCTCAAGCCATTGGGAAAGAAAAATTTGATGTTGTTGACCACCTATGAACAAGTTACCATTTATAGTAAAATATAACACCAAAAAATATAAAAGAATTTAGAACGGTGGTGTCCGCAACTACACGAGTCAAATTGTAATGTAGTTAGTATAACGAAATACTAGGAAGTATTCTGAGGATCACACCCAAGGGAGGATGAAATAAATCTATGAAAACCTTTTTACAATAATAAGTCTAAACAGTACTAATTAATTCTTGTATTAAGATAAATCATAAATTAGTTATTTGAGAGAAATTAAATAACTAAATAAATAAATAAATAAGAAAATAACAAACAAATAAAATCAATAAACCATTAGGAAGATTTACTCGCTTCAGGCTTTGTAATTAACTTTAGATTAGGGTTTAGGATGGATTAGTTACCGATTAACCAATTATTAGCTCCAGGCTCCTGACTAATTAATCTTTTGGTTGATACTCGCTTATCTCTGACCTCACGTTTCCAACCAAGATAAATTATGATTTACTCAATTCGACTTATATCCTGACCTCATATAGCCTATGATAACTTCCTAGGATTGTCAACCCTAGTGGTTGAAGAACACGTAACTTATACCAACAACCCTCTCGAGAAACCCTAAATCCTCCATTAATCACATCCCCTTCCACTCGTTAATCTCCCTTAAGGCATTTAGCCACTCATTTATTCATAATCTCAATCTCAATTGAATAAATCATGTGAATAACATAATTGAATCGAAAGAGAAACAAGATTAGAATAATTGTGATTTAATATTGAATGGTGAATGAAGTAGCAAATCAATTGATTGGAATAATGAAATATATCTAATGCAAAGAATAAATAAATTGAAATACTTCGATAAAATAAATAAAATCTTGGATCGAAATTGATTCCAAGAGGAGAAATAAATAGTTTATGAAAAGTCAAAAGAAAACTAATCTAACCCTACCCCTAAACTACTAGGGCTTTTCAGTGCATCTAGGGTGGCTTAGTTTCATCAATCCCCTAATGTCTTATTTATAGAAGTGTTGGAAGTCCAAATTAGGTCTTCGTCACGTCTTAGGTCTTCATATAAGGATGATTGCGCGGAAGAAAATAGTCTCGGTATTCTTCGGCATCATGTTGACCTGTGTCGGCCATAGCCCTTGCATGGCGCGACATGACATGTAATTTCTGATTTGTGTCATTCGTTTTGTTCTTTGACATCCCGGGAAGTTTTTGCATCACTCATCCCTTGCTTCCACATCAATTTGACCTATGCATCTTTATCCTACACATTCAATTAAACGTACTAGGACTACCTAAGGCCCTTGTCAGGCTAATGGGTCGCAACACTGATAAAATGCGTTAAAAGTACTTGTTTTACTAATATTTAATCCTAGTTACTAAATACCAAAAACGTAATATAAAATACTAAATTGTATAAAAAATAAGCTCCTCAAGTGCAGAAATGACCCGAATTAACTAGTACAATTGACGAAAGGTCAAATACCTCTACACTTAAGTCTTTACTTGTCTTCAAGCAAACTAAACGAAAACAAAATAAAACTAAAAACAAACTAAACTGAAAAAAAAAGAAATAAACATGCAAAGAAAATAAAATGCACTCGAGCTAGCTTGATACATGAAATTGGAGAGAAGTATATTAACAAGAAAATGTAAATAAATATATAACTCTAGAGTGATACACAATTGACTCACAATTTCTAACGTTAGACGAGTTAGTTCAATAAATTACAAAGCAAACAAATAAAAGAAGGTTAAGTATATGGTTCCATCAAAACAAATATAAAAATATACATGTATGCTCAAATGAATATAAGTAGTAAAAACATCAAACTTGGCACAATTTTATTCACATAAGGTACTACCTAAGTCATATAGGACTTTTCAGCTTGTAACGTTCTGCGGCTTAGGTTGGTTTGGAATTAAATGAATATGCTTGACAAAACGATTAAGCACGAAAGTACTTTGGCACATGATTTTGTTCCCGATACTCTCTCGAGTATACGTAAGCTCACCACCTTATATCCACTTCCCTCACATTCCTTATTTCTCCATTTTCTAAGGCCTAGTATAGTATTCATGAGTACAATCATCCAAGCTCGTAATTTTTTTGAACAAAGGTGAGCGTACCTTTTTTTCCAACTCATTTTGTTTTTATTTTTCAAGATTTTCTTGATTGACATTTTTCCTTATTTTTCTAAAAGCTCAATTTTTTATTTTTATTCTCTTTTGAAACCACCAAGATGTATCTACCTAATCCATCAATATTGATGGTCTGGTGACTAAATCCGTACTAGGACCAAGAAATTAAGGATCAAATAGAATATATAATAGGCTTAAGGTTTCATTTCGAGTTCATTAAAAAGTTGCATTAAGGCTCAAAATAGGTACTAGGGAAAATATTAATGGGATAGCTTTTTGGCTCAAAAAACTGTCTAAGTCTATCAATTTCTATAACCTATAATTCAATTAAACATGCATGCTATTTATATACAAATTTATCATGTGGCATACTTAACATCTTAAATATATTCACAACGTAGTAAATTGAACTAAATAATCTAAAATTAAAAATTTAGAATTAATTATTATCAAACTAAATTTACTATTTATTCAAAAAATCCTATTAAAATGCTCCTAACCAAACACTTGTATTTCTACGAGCTCAAGCACATAGAAAATATTCAATTAAAAATTTAAAAGTAAAGAAAATAAAATAACATAGAAGGAAATTTTAATTTTTTTTCCTAAGTCACCCCCACACTTTATTTAACACATTGTCCCTAATCTACAATAAAAAAATAAAGGGCAAAGATTACACGATTTTCTTGATTTGTGAAATACGATTGGTGAGACTACTCCCCCATCTCGGTTTTGGCTCTATATTGTTGTACCTTCAAAAATTCGGGGTTCCTATTAAGAAAAACTAAAAACACTACATATACATAATATTAAAGTCTTAAATACTTAAAAACTAAAATTAAAAAAATTCCAAATAAAATAAAAATACTAAGTCCAAATTAAAAGAAAAACTGAAAATTAAACGAAAATGTGTAAAATCAGTCAGAATCAGGATCCGATGTTTCATCCGCTTTGCCTAGCTTGCCTTCTGACTCTTCCTCCAAATCTTTTTTAGTGTCTTCGTCTTCCTCCAATTCCCTCTCTTTCTTCACCTTGCTTGATTCGATCGTTACCTCAAACTCAGTTGTTGGGAATTGTGTCAACTTAAACCCCCTTTACCTCATAGTTAGCTATTTGCGGCCAATGTGGGAAAAATCATATGAGTACTTGTTGGAAACCCTCGAGTGCTTATTTTGGGTGTGGTGCATAAATCCATTTGGTTAGGGACTATTCGAAATAAAGTGATTGGGGCACTGAGAAATCTGTTTGGTAAATCGAGTTGCACAACAAGGGCTGAGAACTGGAGCTGCCGCGAGGTCGGGCTCCACCTAGAGAAATACGAGAAGGACCACTGGTGGGCCAAGATTTAAAGCTTCATCTAGAACTTATATGATGCGAGCCAACGTGTGAAACCACAAACCTGGTCTGAATGGTCCGACCCAAATTTTGAGCGACACATTAGCCACCGAGGTGACTCTCCGAAAAACTACCACAAATCACACAAACCATCTATACTCACCATACATATAAAAAATATTTCATACAAGTATTTAGTCCAAAGAGCATGCTTTTCTAAAATGAAACAATAAGTGATATAATAAGTAGAATAAGGCGTACCTAAATTTTGGCAGGCCCTACTAGCTGCAAAATGAATTGTTAGTTCATATAGGCAGTATCATATGATTCAAACAACAATTTTAGCCAAATAACCAAATAGAATGATTAAAAAGTCCCAAAACATAAACAGGCCAAAAAGTCCAATTACAACCCTTTAAAAAATTATTTTTAAATTGTCTAAAATCATCTAAGTCCCATTCTAGGTCTCTAGCCTGGGAATTTCCATATTGCCTTCTTGGGGTTTTATAAGCTCGGCATACATACTATGGAAAGAAAGTTTGTGCGATGGACCACTGAACTGCCACCCTCGTCGCTATCCCGTACACTACTTATCTGAAAGGGAAATGAAAGTAAAGAGATGAGGTTGGGAAAACTCAATGAATATACGTGTATACAACACTAGAAAACATATCAATAATCCACAAACCAAACAGCCCCATACAAACAGATCATACATAACAGTTCCCATATAAACAGTTTCGCATACAAGTGATTTGCATTCAATCAGTTCATATATAACTAACCCAATTCAGTTCAGTGATACAATGGCAGCTCGTGAAAAGGAAACATAATCAAACATTATACTTATTGGATAAACGGATCTCCCAAAACACACTTTAAGACTTATAGAGTCACTCGAATCGCCATATAAGTATAGCATGAATACTCACACTCTCCGAAAAACACACCTTACAATCTTCAGTGAATGGAGCATTGCTCGACATTTCCTTATTTCTCTATCGAATCACTAGGCCACAGTGTCCTGTCACACTATATGGGTGAGCACTCACAATCGTATGGCATGCCAACTATATCCAATGGTTTCAAATATTCATAATTCCAACATATCACAGTATTAAACATTTACAAATCACATCATTTTAGGCTCACAATTTTAACAGAGCTCGCAGTACCACAACACGTCATAATATAGTTCGCAAAACATTAAGTTCGCATATACAAAACATTAAGCATAAAATAACAGGGTTCACATATGACATATGTTCACATGCAATGTGGGTTTTCGTAATATTATAGGTTCACAAATAGCATGGTAAACCTCACATATCACAAGTGTAACGCCCCGAATTTTAAGCCTAGAAGTATTAGGTCTTGAGTATGGGAACAGTTAGGAAGCTGCTCATAAATATTTAGATGTGTAAGAAAGTGACACAAATACATGTCTGCTTGAATGGTTAAGTGTCCTGAAAAGTGTCTGAGAAGTCTTGGGTTCAAGCCTGGGCAGGTACAAAAAGTTTTGTTTCTTAAAGGATTTAACACTGTCTCTTGGCAGCAGGCTTATAAATAAAAATAGGTAAAGCTTGTCAGAAAGAGCTTGCTGGCCTAGGGGATAAGTGGTGTGCTATGGTTGTCTGAGGTCTGAGGTTCGAATCCTACTTTGAGCAGTGGAGTGTTTTAGTTTACTACACTAGCCGTGTGGGTAGTAGAGGGTGACTGAAACACTGCTGAGTGGAGTGGAGTGCAGTTTGAATTGGTCTTGGAAGGATTTGAGAAGAGTTTGTAGGAAAGAATCAAGGGATTTTGAAGTTGTGAGGAGTTGGTGCCGAATGGGGACTCTAGGCACTCAAGAATTCGGCCTAGGGGTTATGCTTCTAATTTTTTTTTAGTTTTGTATACTCATCTTTCCCTTTTGCGTTTTGGGGTTCTTTTCTCTTCTCATTTGTAGCTTCAACAATTGGTTTCAAGTTCCTTCCATTCATTTTCTTGGTAGCCAAATTCTACTAAGGGATTTTATGGGTACTTTTCATTTTGTTCATTTCTGGTTTTGCTATTCAATTTCAGTGCCCTACTGACCATTTGTGCTTTTCTTCCCCTACCTCTTTAGCAATCACATTTTTCTTTCTTGCCTTGTTGTTAGCCGAATACCTCCCTTCCCTCTCTCAACTCTTTCAGCTTTGCTAGCCGATTCTCTTCTTCATTTCTTCCCTTGTTCTTATAGACCGATTGTTCTCCTTCATTGTCTCTCCCAATCGGTTACTTCTTGACTAATTTCTCTTCCTTTCTTGCTCTCTCAATTGGTTACTTTTGACCGAATTCTACCCCTTTCTTTTACCCTCACTGCTTCCCATTGCTCTCTGTCGATTTTGGGGGTAGTTACAAGTGTCGGTTGGGTGTTTTATGTAAAACTAAATTTTGGTTTAGTTCAAACTATTCTTTCGATTAGGCGTTAACAGGAGGTTGGCTAATTTTTAGGTTGTAACCGAGGGCTTGTATGATCATCCTCTCTCAACTGATAAGGTGAAAAAGACTTTGGTTGTTCCATCAAGGCAACAGGGTTATCGATTGGATGATTTTCGAGTAATATAATGGTATTATTTTGATGCTTATTTATTAAGTGTTTACCTATGTTTAGTCGGTGCACAAAAGCTTATCGAGGGAGAGGGAAAAGATTATTTGTTGGTGTTAGGGTGGACGAATCTCCTTTCGTGGCTTGTTCAAAGGTACGTTATTCTGTGGATTCAATGATTGGGTTAGTTGTGTGTATCCAAGTAGGTATTCGATTAAGTAAGTAATTGAAGATTATTGTTAAATGTAGGGTTCAAGGTGCGAGTAATTTCTTCTCTCTGCAAATAGAAGCAAGGTGTGTAAACACTGCCCTTGATCGTAGATTAGTAAAAGCCAAAATAAGTGACCGTTGATGCTACACGCGCGTGCACTCTCTCGTGTGGTAATCCGAACGCCTAAACGTGGGTGTTTGATCGTAAAGGCCACCATGAGCGATTTCATTGGCTTAGGCCATTTTGGGCCATGTTGGGCCGAAATGGGCCGTTTGGGCCCCACGGGCTATTGGGCCCTACACAAGTAAACCATACGAGAGTGAGGAGAATGTTGGGCTAGGCTGTGTAGTTCACATAGACAAGGCCATTACTGGGATAAGTGGGCCACACGGGCGTGTAGGCCCACATGGGTCCGCATTATAGGCCTTGGGCCCATTTCCACATTTTGATTGTTAAGGTTGCACGGGTCGCCTAAGACGATTGTGGACCATCTGTTGGGTCGGTAAGTGTTCTTGGACCCTAATCGAAAAAATGATTATTTTTCCCTCATGTGGCAAAATGACTGTTTTGCCCTTTTGGGGTAAAATGATTGTTTTACCCTTATGGGTTAAAATGATTGTTTTGCCCTTATGAGGTAAAATGAGAATTTTGCCCTTTTATGGTAAGATGACTAATTTACCCCTACGTGATGTATGTTTATATTTTAGCATGCTATTGTAACCATATTGAATACACGTATAATATTATGACATGTTGCATGATGCATTGCATAGGGATAGGTTTTTATATGATTGGAGGAAGTGTACTGTACTAGCAGCTCTGCTACAAATCACTAATGGCTCTAAGCCTATTATACTGGTAGCTCTGCTGCAAATATTGTTTAGTGTTGCAACCGGTGTTAATTCTAGAGTGTAGAGATGTGTGGGTTGATTATATCCCCACATGGAGTGTAGGGTTAGACAGAGATGGTGTAGAGGCTGGATGGGTAGGACTTACATATTGTTTACTGATACTGTACTGTTACTGCACTATTTATTGTTACTATAGTGGGCCAAGGCCCAAACACATGACTGTTTCTGTATTGAGATGGGCTAAAGCCCAAACTGATATTGTCACTATTACTAAAAAGGGGCTCAGGCCCAAACTGAAACTAAAAGGGCTTAGGCCCAAAATTGTGTTTACTTTGATTGATTGCTATTGTAGGATTTCACACACTGAGTTTTCGTAAACTCACCCATCTATTTTAACTATACAGGTAATCCCCAGGCTTAGGCGGATCGGTGCTACGAGGGACTCAAAGGCGGCCACACATCTGCATATACTACCATAATTGCTTTATTTTTATAAGTAATTTAATTTTGGTATTTGGTTATATAATAAAGCCTCTTTAAATTTTTAATCTTTAAACTAGGGATTTTTATTTGCTTTGGTTTATAACTGCTAGTGTTAGGAAAACTCGAGTTTTCAAAAGAAGTAATGTTTTTACAAAGTAAATGCAAGTACGCAACTATTTTTAAAAAAAACTTCCGCTATAAAATGACATTTTTGGAAATGAATACCGATTCTAAAGTAAATACTTTTTGGATAGTGACACAAGTTTTGAAATGAATGACATAACTCAGAAACACACAAAGAGGTTAAATATATAGTAAGAGTTTTCATTGATATAACACTTTATGAAAAACACTTCAATGTGACATCGCCAGATTCGGCCATAACATCCAAGCCCGGTTTGGGGTGTTACAACAAGGGTTCATAGCTCACTTTTAAAGGTTCGCACAGAGTATATACATATTTATAAACATTTGATAATACAAAACCTTTTAATGCAAAGATATATATTATTTATAATAATACCTACGCATGCATTCGTTGTATGTAGCAGTACCCATTTACATAGTGATTATATATTATACAAATTAAGTCCCATAAACACCTATATAATACATATATAATAGTATGCATATTTATATTATATAACAAACTTTAGATGCCTACAGATATTGTATATTTTAACCTAACCTTGGATGCATATATACATTTTTTCACGGTTCACATAACGTGTAAAAAGACACGCATACAAATTCATGCTAAGGGTTCATACAATGCGTAGAAGAGGTTCGCACACACGCATGTTCAATTCACAACATGAAGATAGGGTTCGCATGTCTTACGTGGCTTCTAGTAGAGCACGATCTTGTTTTCAAGTGCAGTATACAGAGAACTCACCTTAGTTCACCACACGTTGACTATGGACCTTCTCCTTGCCTTTTCCTCTGCTAGCCAATGCTCCTCCAAAATTTTCAACTTTGCATGAACAAATACACATCACATAATTGTTCAAAATAATTTAATTCATTCTTCGCTCAATAGAAACCCCTTATTTACTTTAATTATGATAGATTCTCACTATGCTATTACTTGCTTTTATTTTCTAATTTTTAACCCTCCTAACTTATGTATATTTGCATATCTAGACTATTAATTAAAGGTAACCTCACTAAACCCTATTCTTTTAAAACAACCATTGTCCATCATCTTTCTCAAGAGCAAAACCTTCCGGTTTATATGTTTTCTTAAAAACTTTGCTAAATCGGATCATAAACCTTTTATTTTTTAATTAAAGCTCTTTGAAAATCATTTTAGAAAACTTTTCATAGCTTTGTCAACTTTGATCCACCATTTTCATGAAGCCAAACATATAAATAAACAATGTTTATTTATAATTATCATCTAAACCTTAGATACTTTAGCCAAAAGCATTTCATGCAGATTTGATATGAAGATAGATTGTTTACCTTCGATCTTGCTATCCTCCGTAACTCCCAAGTGGTCTACTCAATAACCGAACCAAAGCTTAAGAGAAAAAAATTGGTGTTTTACTTAAGAATTTAAAGAAGAAAATGGTGCTTGGTTGCTTGAATAATGCAATGCGCAAGAAAATTTTGTAAGAAAGTTAACAACCAGATGCAATAGATTTTAAAATGAAGAAAATGTGAAAATAAAGAAAATAAAAAAAAAAGGAAATTAAAATGTGAGGAAGAAAATGACCAGTGTCGGCTTATATAGCCAATTCATTTATAAAGTTGGTTTATTTATCCTATAGATCCCTCCTAATTCTACCCTTTTTTGGTAAATCCCCCATTAACCATCTCTGTCTTTCCTCAGTCCACTTAAATGACACGTTTTTTTGAAGTAGCTTCATTAAGGGTGCAACTAATATGGAGAACCCTTAAGGAATCTACAATAGTACCTTGCTAATTCATGAAAAATGCGGACCTTAGTAACTCTCTTTGGTTGCTACCACTCTAGACAGCCTCAACCTTCTTTGGATCCACACGAATCCCTTTGGAAGACACCACATGCCCAAGAAATATCACTTCCCAAAGCCAAAATTCACACTTATTTAACTTCGCATATAACTGCTTCTCTCACAAAATTTGAAATACAACCTGTAGATGTGCATTATGATCATCCTCAGTATGGGAACACACGAGAATATCATCTATAAAGACCACTATGAACTGATCCAGATACAAGTGAAAAACTCATTTCATCAGGTTCATGAACACTGTAGGTGCATTTGTTAATCCCAACGACATAACCAGGAACTCGTAATGCCCATACCAAGTCCTGAACATAGTTTTTAGGATACTAGCCTCTTTCACCATGAGTTGATAATACCCAAACCTTATATCAATCTTCAAAACCACTGTCGCTCCCTTGAACAAATCAAATAGGTCATTAATACAAGGCAATGGATACTTCTTCTTGATGGTTAACTTGTTCAACTATCGATAATCAATACACAACCTCAAGGTACCATCTTTCTTCTTTACAAACGACACCGACACACCCTAAGGCGATACACTCAGTCGAATAAACCCTTGATCCAATAGCTCTTGTGACTGGATCTTTAGCTCCTTGAGTTCTTTCGGTACCATGCTGTAAGGTTCAATGGACACCAGTGCAGTACCAGGGTAAACCTCAATATCAAACTCAACTTCCTAATCTGGCAACAAACCTGGTAACTCCTCTAGAAAGACGTCAGAAAAATACTTCACATCACAGATATCCTGAACTCCCGAACCTTTACGTTCAGAATTGAGCACATAGGCAAACTAAACTTCACAACCTTTACTCATCAACTTCTCAGCCTTAATTGCAAACATCACATTAGAGAAGAATTTGGGTCTCTCCCCTACGACTACAATATTAATCCACCTTCTTCCCTCATAGTAAGATGCTTCGTCTCGAAATTGATCCTTTCCTCATGCTTGGTCAACCAATCCATCCCAAGAATTACATTGAACGTATAAAATGATAGGTCCATTAGGTCTACTAGGAAAATGTATCCTTATACTGTCAACGGACAACTTTGATAAACCTGATCAACCAAAACACATCCTCCTAGTGAACTCGTCACAACCATTCCTTGCCTAATGGTCTCTATCGGAATCCCCAACTCGCTCCACTAAATTACTCACAATATATAAATGAGTAGAACCAGAATCTATCTACAAGAATAAATAGAAGGATTTTAGTAAAAAGGTACCTGCTATCACATTCATCGTCGAGCGCTTTCGCGACATGAACACGAGTAAGTCCACCTAACTCAGTCTGTGTAGCTACAATATAGATGACTAATCTCTGACTCATAGGTCTCCCATTACAAGAATGACCTTGGTCTAGGTGTCTAGTAGATGTTGCTATTTGGGCCATTTCATCTATCATCGGGCAATTACGAATTTGATGCTCATTCGACCTACGGTGCAGACATGCCCCAAACACCAGCAAACTCCTAGATGCCTACGGTCGAAGTGCTAACACACTGAGAACCCAGCCGATCAATTTGAAGAAACTACCGCTATACTCTACTGCCTGGCCTGACCCGAAGGAGAATCCCACTAATCATTCCTATTGGACCTCCAAATCTCTCGACCTCTCTTGCTTGGCTTCCATATCGAAGCACCTTATCCCGGTCTTGGTGGCTTGGTTAGTGTTTCCTCCATAACCTTAGCCCTTTCTACTAAATTGTCGAAGGCCTTAGTGCTCTCTACCACTAGATATGCCCGAATGTTTCGATTTAACCCAAACCGGAACCTCTTACACCTCTCCCTCTCAAAGGACAGTATCTCCGGAGCATACTGGCTAAGTTGCACAAACTCAGACTCGTACTCAGCTACAGATATAGTTCCTTGAATCAGATCCAAAAAGTCTCTCTTCCTCGCATCCGTGTACTACTCTCCCAAGTACTTCTTTCAGAAGGACTCCTAAAAGAACTCCCAAGTCAGGTGATCAGCAGTGGTCCCCCTCTTTACCGTATTGCACCAGTGATGAGCTTCTTCGTTTAGTAAGGATACAATGTAACCTAACTTCTCCTCATTCGAGCATTCCATCTATTAAAGGGTCATTTCAACACTCTCCAACCAATATTCAACAATCATCAGATCAACTCCTTTTGCTCTCTGAAATTTTTTACCGCCAAAGCTCAAAGTCGTTCGAGTGGCAACCTTCTAGCAGCTGGGGCAAAGTTCCTAACGACTATACTCTAGAATGCCCCAATCAATGCTTGAACCAAGGGACCAAAACTAGTACCAGGAATAGCTTCTCCCGAAGGTGGTTCCATCGGTGCGTTTGTAACAGGACGCCTGCGTCTAGGAGGCATCTTTATCTACTATTTTATTTAATTTAAAGAAAATGGGATAGTTAGAAGTGGCAAGTGATTTAAAGCAAATTTTGTTAAAAAAAAAACATTTTCGAAGGAGGCAACTTGTTCCTGTTCCTACCCCATTTATAACTAAATTTTGTTCAAGATTATTTTTGTCCAAAAAGGTTTAAATTATTTATTTGTTTATTTATAACACACTAATTTATTATTATTATTTTGTAAAACTGGCTTTCATACCCTTAAATGTGACACTTCAAACCTGACCAGGATGATTTGACCCAAATTTCGAGTGACATATTAGCCACCGAGGTGACTCTCTAAAAAACTACAACAAATCACACCAACCATCCATCCTCACCATACATATATAGAATATTTCATACAAGCATTTAGTCCAAAAAGCATGCTTTTCTAAATCAAACAATAATGATATAATTGGCAGAATAAGGTGTACCTGAGTTTCGGCTGGCCCTACTAGCTGCAAAATTTCGTTAGTTTATATAGGTAGTATCATATAATTCAAACAGTAATTTCAGCCAAACAAGTAAACACAAAGATTAAAAAGTCCCAAAAATTAAATAGGCCAGAAAGTCCAATTACAACCCTTTAAAAAATTATTTTTAAATTGTATAAAGTCATCTAAGTCCCATTCTAAGTCTTTAGCTTGGGAATTTCCACATTGCCTTCTTGGGGTTTTATAAGCTCGATACACATATTATAGAAAGAAAGCTTATGTGATGGATCATTGAACTACCACCCTCCTCACTATCCCGCGCACTACTTGTCTAAAAGGGAAAAGAATGTAAAGAGATGAGCTTGGAAAGCTCAGTGAATATATATGTATACAACACTAGAAAACATAAAAAAAATCCACATACCAAACAACCCTATACAAACAGATCATACATAACAGTTCGCACATAAACGCTTTCCTATACAGGAGGTTCTCATTCAATTAGTTCACATATCATCAGTTCATATATAACTAACCCAGTTCAGTTCAGTGGTACAATGACAATTTATGAAAAGGAAACATAATCAAATATTATACTCATTGGATAAATGGATATCCCAAAACACACCCTAAGACTCACAGAGTCACTTGAATCACCATATAAGTGTAGCAAGAATGCTCAAACTCTCTGAAAAACACTTCCTTACGATCTCCAGTGAATGGAGCATTACTAAACATTCCCTTATTTCTCCATCGAATCACTGGGCCACAATGCCTTATCACACTATATGGGTGAGCACTTACAATCTTATAGCATGCCACTATATCCAATGGTTCCAAAAATTCACAATGCCAAAATATCACAGTATTACACAGTTAAAGATCACGCCATTTTAGGCTCACTATTTTAACAAAGCTCGCAGTACCACAACATGTCATAATATAGTTCATAAAACATTAAGCTCACATATACAAAACATCAAGCATAAAAGAACAGGTTTACACATGACATATGTTTGTATGCAATGTGGGTTTTCATAATATTATATGTTCATAAACGGCATGGTAATCCTCACATATCATATGGGTTCATAGCTCACTTTTAAAGGTTCGCTCACAACATATAGATTTATATATATTAGATAATACAAAACCTTTTAATGCAAAGATATATATTATTTATAATAATACATGCACATGCATTCATTGTATATAGCAGTACCCTTTTTCATCATGATTATATATTATATAAATTAAGTCCCATAAACACCTATATAATTAATATAACAGTATGCATATTTATATTATATAACAAACTTTAAACGCCTATAGATATTGTAAATTTTTAACCTAACCCTGGACGCATATATACATTTTTTTCAAGGTTTACATAACATGTAAAAACACATGTATACAGATTCATGGTAAGGGTTTGCACAACGCATAGAAGAGGTTCACACATACACATGCTTACTTCACAACATACAGATAGGCTTCGCACGTCTTACTTGGCTTCTCGTAGAGCGCAATCTTATTTTCAAGTGCAGTATACAGAGTACTCGCCTTAGTTCACTACACGTCGACTCTGTGACCTTCTCATTGCATTTATCTCTACTGGTCTATGCTTCTCCAAAATTTTCAGCTTCGTATGAACAAATACACATCACATAATTTTTTAAAATAATTAAATTCATTCTTCACTCAATAATAGCCCCCTATTAACGTTAATTATGACAGATTCTCACTATACTATTACTTGCCTTTATTTTTTAATTTTTAACCCTCAGAACTTACGTATATTTGCAAATCTAGCCTGTTAATTAAAGTAACCTCAGTATACCCTATTATTTCAAAACAACCATTGTTCATTATCTTCCTCAAGAGAAAAACCTTTCGGTTTATAAGTTTTCTTAAAAACTTCACTGAATTGGACCGTAAACCTTTTATATTTTTGTTAATGCTCTTTGAAAATCTTTTTGGAAAACATTTCATAGCTTTGCTAGCTTTGATCCATCATTTTCATGAAGCCAAACATATAATAAAAAAATATTTATAATTATTATCTAAATCATAGATACTTTAGCCAAAAGCATTTCATGCAGATTTAATATGAAAATAGATTGTTTAACTTCGATCTTGCTGTCCTCTGTGACTCCCGAGTGGTCCGCTCTATAACTGAACCAAAGGTTAAAAGAAAAAAAAATTGTGTTTTACTTGAAAATTTAAAGAAGAAAATGGTGCTTGGTTTCTCAGAATATGCAATGCACAAAATTTTGAAAACAAGTTAACTACCAGATGAAACAGGTTTTGAGATAAAGAAAGTGTGAAAGAAAGAAAATAAAAAAGAGGATATTAAAATGTAAGAAAGAAAATGAGCAACATTGGCTTATATAGCCAAATTTATTTATAAAATTGGTTTATTTGTCCTATAAATCCCTTCTAATTCTACCCTCATTTTAATAAATCTTCCACTAGCCATTAGTCTTAATTTACCTATTTAAGTTCTCTACTTTAACTTCTATTCCTATTTAGTCCTAATTATTAATGTGTTTTCTATTTACTCTATTTTTAATATATAATTTAATGTCAATACTACTAGCCCAGTTTCTAGGATGTGACACAAGGAGGATGTAGAAGCCCCAGACGTTATTACATGTAACTTCTCTTTGTTTTGCATTAGCATTTATGCATTGATAGATCTAGGGTTGACGCATTTGTATAGTTTCATTAAGTTAGTAAATAAAGAAAGTTTGAATGTCATTTTAACTAAAGTGAGTGTGTTGGTTTCCTATCCCCTTGATTAAAGTATGATTGTTGAGAAGGTGATTAAAGATTGCCCTTTAAAATTTCATGGTTACGTCGTTGCTGCTAATTTAATGCTATTGGGTTTCTATGGGTTTGATGAGATTCTAGGCCTAGACTGGTTGTTTAGGCATAATGTAGTGGTTGATTGTCATTTTAGAGGTGTATGACTACTTAATGAATATGGTGATGAAGTGTTTATCTTCAATGTGAGACAAAACAGTAATTATGAAATGATTTTGATAGCTTCAGCTAGAAAGTTTATTCTGAAAGGCGGTAATGCTTATTTGGCTTATATAATAGATACAACAATAGTGAGGAATGATTTTGAGCAAGTGTGAGTCGTGAGTAAATTTTTGGATGTGTTTCTAGAGGAACTTAGAGGGCTACGTTCTGATCGAGAAGTTGTATTTTCCATTAAGGTTACTCTAGGCACTACTCCCATCTTGCGTACTCCATATTGGATGGCACCCTTAGAATTGATAGAGTTGAAGGCTCAGTTGCAAGAATTGTTGGAGCGAGGATTTATTCGACCTACTGTCTCACCTTGGGGTACACCGGTTCTCTTTGTAAAGAAGAAAGATAGATCGCTACATTTGTGCATAGACTATCGCTAATTGAATTGGATGATTGTTAAAAACAAATGCCCGCTACCAAGAATTAAAGATCTGTTCGAGCAATTGGGTGGTGCTAGAGTGTTTTCTAAGACTGAACTTCAATCCAAGTATTACCAAGTTTAGGTAAAAGGTGATGATATCCCAAAGATTGCCTTCTAAACCTGCTATAGGCACTATGTAACACCCCAAAAATCTCGAAACCCAAAAATCCCGCAATCCCGAACTTTCTTTGTTTTTAGTTTTGATAAAAATTGTGTTTTATGTTCCTAGCCATGTGATAATTATAGTAGGTCTTAATTAAGGTTTGAGTTCGAACCTAGGAATAAATGAAATTATAGTTTAATTATTAAAAGAATCAGGGTTGGCAAGTAGTTGGACTTTTAAATAAAAATATGGGAAAATAGCATCAAAAAGCCTTGTGGAAGAGTGGCTAAGTGACGCCACTTAGGGAGTGGGAAGCTGGTGTTAGTAGCTAGCAATGAGATCCAAGGTTCGAATCCTAGCTTAGTATTTTTAGAAGTTTAATTTTGGCCTTCTAGAAGGATGAAAGTGGCGTGAAGATGGACTCCAAGGGGAGTGTTCAGAAGAGAAAATTAAGGAAAAGATTAAGGGGTTATCAGGGAGAAAAACGAGGAGATGAGAAGGGAGAAGTGATGAAACCGAATTGGGAATTGGGCATGGAAAATTTAGCTATAAGGGCTATAAATAGGGGCCAAAAACAGAGTTGCCAGGCTTCTGCCGAAATTCTTCTTCACCTTGTTACCAGAAACCCCGTTCTCCAAAAGTCGAAAACCCTTTTCTTTTCAAGATCCAAAAAGCCGAAAACCTTTTTATTTTTCTTTCTTTTCTTCTTGCCGATTTCTATTCTTCTCGACACAATTTTCTTTGTTTCACTTAGCCAATTTCTTCTTCTACTCTCCTTCTTTAATCTGTACCAAATAAACCTTATTCACCATACTAAGTTTGAAAAGCCGAAAAGTCGAATCTCCCAAGGGCTGAATACTCTTTGACCGAATCTAGTGTGAGTGTTACTCTTCCAATAAGTTTTCTTTGCTAGGTATCGATTATTTTCCCTCACTCTTTCAACCAACTTTGGTAGTGAATTAGTATCGAATCTCGGATCTTAGCTCTCTGTCGAATTGCTCTTTAGGTGTTTGCGATTTTGGTAAGTATTCCTCATCCATTGCTAAGGTTGGCCGAATAGCCATAGTAAGGTAAGGGGACTTGTGTTGGATACGAGTCACCTATTATTCTGGTTTTAATAGTTACGATTGGTACAGATCTAGGAGTTAATCGTGGTTAGTGAAGGGGTTGTTATACTTATCACGCAAGGTAAGGTTAAGGTAAGATTCTGGCTTTTGGTAAAGTATTCGATAAGTATGTAAGATTAATATTTGAGTGATATCAATTGTAGGTTTAGGCTAAGGAGATCACATCATGCTTGCTTATCAGGTGTGTACATACATTGCACACACATTATGTATCAGCAAAAGCCGAAATGCCGAAAAGCCGAAAGTTTGGCTACGGTAGTCTTGCGAGTCCTTGAACACTCGTAAGGGGGAGACCAATAGGTTGCCTGAGGCCCACGGGCAATTTCGTGGACTTGGGTTGTGATTTGCCCATATGGGCCGAAATAGGCTAAATGGGCCCGATGGGCTGTTGGGCCCATAATAGGCAAAAACTGAATGTTGATGCTATGTGATAGGAACTTGTATATGAGCATGAATATGAATGTGACTGGGCCTAACAAGCCATATAAATGTGATTTGGGCCTAATGGGCCATATACAGGTGATTTGGGCCTAATAGGCCATACGAATATGATTGGGCTTAATGGGCCAGATACAAGTATGTGAAATTGTTTGGGCTTTGTAAGGGGTTTTGGGCCTAGTATATGATATCCATAAGACTTAATTAATATATTACGACCGTGGACAAGTCAAAGGGTTAAGGTGTGACAACGGGTATATGCATGTCTAGGACTGGATCTAGGGAGAGCTTGGTACTTAAGCGGTCTTAATGACTCACCTCCTTTTCTCTGGAATCCTACCTGGTGCATAGTGTTCATTCATCTTAGCTCACAGGACTCGTTAACGGGCCAAGGTAAGTGAAAACCGCTATTAAGGGAAAATTATCGAAATGCCCTTAAGGGAAAAAATGACCAAAATACCCTTAGGTGTAGAATGTAAGTTTTATGGATGTAAAATGCATACATATGATATTCTGCTTAGGTTGCATATGGGTGGGAGTTATGGAACGGAGGAAGTATATGAGGATTGCATGGTTGCTTAATAATCGTGGAATCAACGACGGCTTTTAAAGCCCAATATGTAAATGAAGGTAGTTCCGCAACCGGGCTACCATGGTATGTGGGTTGGGTGGGTCGATATTTATATCCCTACATGGTGTGACGGGGGACGGAGCTGGTGTATAGCGGATGGATAATTTGGATAGGATTACATTACATGATTGATGAATGATGTTTTTTTTAATGCTTGTTTTCCTTCGAGGGTTGTACACACTGAGTTTGCGAAAACTCACCCCCTCTTTTATTTTATTTTCAGGTGATGCTCAGTAGAAGGTTCGATGTTTAGAGGGACTCTGGGTGGCCAGCTAGTAAGACAACTTGGACTTGTTTCTCTTTTAAAAGCATATAAGTTCTTTATTTTATTAAGTATTTTTCGGACTGGAATGTAATAAGGCTTCATTCTTATTATTATTTTCATTGTAATTACGAGAAGTTGAACATGGGATTCCTAAATTATAGTATGTTTTCTATGTTTCCACAACTTAATTTTTAAATGATAAAGTTTTCTTAAATCAAATGTTTTAAACAAGGTTTTCGCAACTGAAAGGTGTGTTTATTTTTAAGTTAATTAAGGTTTCTTTTGTTTAAGAAGGGTTTTAAATGAAAACATGATTTTCGCTAAAAGACTTCAATGTGACACGCCAGATTCGGCCATAACGTCTGGGCTGGGTTTAGGGTGTTACACACTACGAATTCCTTGTAATACCTTTTGGATTGACAAATGCTTCAACAGTGTTTATGGATCTAATGAATAGGGTTTTCAACCATATTTGGATTTATTTATGGATTTTTTTATTAATGATATATTGGTCTACTCTAAAATTTAAGTTGAGCATGAAGAGCACCTGCATATGGTATTGAGTACCCTTCCAGAAAATTGATTTTACAACAAATTCAGCAAATGTGATTTTTGGCTCAAGGAAGTCAATCTTTTTATGTCATGTTATTCCAGTTAATGACATTAACATAGATCCCGATAAAATCAAAGTTGTCTTAGATTGGATTCCATTTAGGAATGTATCTAAAGTACGCAGTTTCTTGGGTTTGGTGAGTTACTACTCTAGATTTGTAAAAGGTTTTTCGATGTTGGTTACACCCTTGACCCGACTATTGAAGAAGGATGAAAACTTTTTGTGGATAGATGAGTGTGAAAACCGTTTTGATAAGTTAAAGACTGTCCAAACAAAAGCCCCGATTTTATCCCAACCCATGTCAAGGATCGTGTTCTTGATTTTTATCGATGCATTCTTAAATAAACTTGGACACGTTCTCATGCAATGTGGGAAGTCATAGATTATGTGTACTGTCAACTTAAACCGTATGAAAGAAATTATCCAATGCATGATCTTGAATTGGCCGCAGTTATGCTCGCCCTAAAAATTTGGAGACATTATTTGTATGGAGAAAAATGTTGCATATTTTCAGACAATAAGAGCCTGAATTATTTTTTCTCTCAAAAAGACTTGAATTTGCACCAGTGACATTAGATAGAATTGTTAAAGGTTACAATCTGGCAATTGATTACCACTTAGGGAAAAAAAATGTTGCAGCTAACGTACTAAGTAGAAAGTCTGTATCAGCCTTGGCTTCGTTGCGTGCTCTAGTTCATATGGAGCATGATGTATCCCTCCTAACTAAATTAAAAGTGCAACCTATTTTTCTTTTGCAAATTTTTGAATCGCAACTGAGACATGTTAAATGAAAAGAATTGAGAAAGCAAATAGAGTTTAGTAGCTTGGAGAATTTTAGCCTCGGGAAGGATGACGAGCTGTGTTTTAAAAGAAGACTATATGTTTTGGAAGATAATGGCCTTAAACATGAGATTTTAAAAGAAGCACATTAGGTGTTCTTTTCTTTACACTAGAAAGTGTTAAGATTTATCGTGATCTAAAGAGCCAGTGTTGGTGGCCCAAGATGAAAAAGGAAATATCTAAGCCCATGATGTGATACTTAACCTACAATTAAGTCAAAGTGGAGCAACAAGTTCCTGCTAGGACATTGTATCCCTTGGAAATTGTGGAACGGAAGTAGGATAAAATTTCAATGGGTTTTTTATCAGGTCTACCTATCATTCCCTCGAAAAAGAATTTAGTTTGGGTAATTATGGATAGGCTAACAAAATCAACTGATTTTGTTATTGTCCGCATGAATTACTAATTAAAGAAGCTAGTTGAGCTTTACATTGTCAAGATAGTCAAGATAGTACAATTACATGGTATTCCTTCATTAGTACGATTACATGGTATTCCTTCATCCATTGTATTGGATCAAGATCAATGGTTTACATCCAGATTTTAGAAATAGTTGGAAGAGTCCCTCGGGACTAAACTCCAATTCAACACAACTTTCTACCTTCAAACTGACGGTCAATCTGAAAGGGTGATACAGGTTTTGGAGAATATGTTCAGAAGTTGTGTGATACCTTTAGCCAAGTTCGCATACAACAACAGTTACCACTCCAATCTTGGTATGTATCCTTTTGAAGTTTTATATGTAAGAAAGTGTAAATCCCTAACCTGTTGGGTAAAAATTAGCAAAGGTAAACTTGTTCGCCCTAACATGGTACATGACACCGAAAAAAAGGTTTGAATCATCTGAAATCATTTGAAGACTGTTTAGGATCGCCAAAAATTTCATGTTGATTAAAAAAAAGGTTTCATATGAAGTGGGTGATGATGTGTTCTTTAAGGTTTTGCATTGGAAAAAGATAATTTATTTTGTTTTAAAGGGCAAGCTTAATCCGAGGTTTACTAGACCTTTTGAAGTGTTGGAATGAGTGTAACCTATTTCGTATCGTTTAGCAATACTTCCAGAACTGTCAAAGATTAATAACGTCTTCAATGTTTCCGTATTAGGAAGTACCGCTTTGATCTGGATCACGTAGTACAATTGGAGGAGTTGGAGTTGAAGCTGAACCTTTCTTATGAAAAGGAGCCAATATGAATCCTAGGAAAAGAAGTGAAAGAGCTTCAGAATAAAAAATATTCCCTTGGTAAAGGTCTTCTACAAGAATTACAGGGTTAAGGAAACAACTTGGGAAAGGGAAAGCTCTATGAAAGTGCAATACCCTTATCCTTTTGGTTGGTCAAAAATTTTGAGGATGAAATTTTCTTAAAGGTAGAAAGAGTTGTCACACCCCAAATCTCTAAATCGGTAAAATTGAGTATTTTGACCATTTGGGATTGGAATTGATCTATTGAACACGTTTATTATGCATATTTTTTTACCTGGCCATACGTTTAGCCCTTCATTCCGAGCCACTTATTGTTCTTTTGTTTATCCAAGTTTTCCACCTCGCAAATGGTGAGCTGTCTTTGCAGCTTTGTGAGCTTTTTAGTTTGTGGACTCACTAGTTAGCGAGTTTCCCACTTTGTGTGCTCATTATTTTGCAAGCTTGTTGGCTTCTAAGCTTGCCTATTTCATTAACACCTCATGATGTGTGTAACACATTTCAAGGCACGTGTTAAGCCTAGGGAAGGGAAACATGCCACCGTGCATGGCAGTTCAGACTCTTGGTTATAGAAATGATTAGTGGATTTGTGTGTGCATGAATGGTGGCTAGTTTAAGAATATTTTATTTTAAATTTTCTTCCAGTATAAATTATTCGATGAAGGAAGACTCCATTTTTCTTTCAAAAATTTTCCTTTGTTTCCATCAACTAGTTTTGGGTTATGGAAACTCCATTTTGTATGTTAGATAAATTTTGGTTTTGGCTTGCTTAGAGGTTGTTCCTTTGAGTGGTAATGCTAATGAACTGGGGAAAGGTCCTAGTAGAAAAGGGAAAGAGCTCGATGTGCAGATAAAAGCATCATTAGAAGTATTATGGTGAGTACCTAAACTTAAAACTTTTAGTTTACAATCAACATGTTACTCTGTTGTGGAAAATTGGCTGTAATGTTGGTGGGTGTTTTATCCTTAGATACATTAGTGATGTATGTTTATGAATTGTGGTGAGAATGTTTTGGGTGTTAATGTAGTTTGGTTGTGAGCATAAAATGCAGTCCTAATGAGTTTCATGTTGTGTAAATTTTTTGATGATTATGTTGCTATGTGGGATGTTGCTATATTGGGTAAATTGAATGTGCAATTGCATGTGAAATCCATCCTATATTAGTATTAGTTGAATGTGTTCTCATTGATATATTTTGAACCAACATTCTATTGTTTTGCTCATCTTATGTGAATCGTATAGCTATAAATTGGCTGTGTGTAAATATTGAAATTTGCAAATATTTCTTAATGCTTGTGCATTGTGTGAACAAAGTATGAAGGTATGAAAAGAAGAGTGGTCATGTAACACCCCTAACCCGTTCGTCATTGGAACAAGGTTTCGAAGTATTATCAAAAGATTCAGAATATTTTTTAGATAATTCCTTTAAATTACTATTCATCTACCAAGATCATTCAAAATGTCCCTTAATTGGACCCTCGAGGCCCAATACGAGCATTAGAATCAATTCGGGACTTAATCGAAAACTCGTAAAATTTTTCGCACATTTCAAAAATTTTCCAATGTGCAGGCAGGGCTCACAAGGCCCTGCAGTCTAGGGACACACCTATGTGATCGACCCGTGTACTACAAACGCCCGTGTCTCTAATCCGTGTACAACTCTGACTTTTAAGGCGTGAAGAAATTGAAGTCACACGGCCAAGTCACACTCCCGTATGCTAGGATGTGTGGCAAATTTTATTTTCGAAATTTAGGTGTAGTCTTCACATGGCCCTGTAACACACCAATGTCCAAGGATGCATAACACGCTCGTGTCTTTGCCCTTGTACCCAATTTTAAGCATTTTGTTTCTCATTTTTAATATGCAGGCGACACATGGCAGGGCCACATGCCCATGGGACAGGCCATGTGTCACACACGGCCAAGTGTGTCTACCTATGTGGACAAAATAAAGCCATTTCCTAGCCTTATTTGTCACCCAAAACTTACCATTTTCCTGCACCAAAACTCACAAACATATATGCACCAATCCAATATCATATTCACATAAATTTAGCCATCAACCATGTGGTAATATCTCATGTATCAAAGGATATAAACTTGCTCTTATCATACACTTATATGCTAACATAATTCCAACTAACTAATACATAATAAACACTTATGTGATTACCAAAATATTACTTCAAAAATAGCCAAACTCAGACCACCACTAGCCACTCCAATGGCTAGATTACAAAACAACAATTACAAACCATCATTTGCCAAATAAGCTTATACATGCCATTATACCAAAATGAGATTTCTATTTGTACCAAAATGTGATAATGGATAGTGTGATGATTACTCTGACCGACTTCCAACCTTCGCTAGCTTTGAGCACTATAAGACAGGGAAAATTAAACGGAGTAAGCATTTTATGCTTAGTAAGTTCCTATAATGGAAAAAAAATTACCGGTCATATTTATTAATGCAAGCATACATAAATTTACATTCCATTGATTTTGGATAAGTTACCTAAACTGTAACATCCCGAATTAGGGCCTAGTCAAAATTTATGTTTACATGCTTGTGTGAAAATTTCATGAAGAAATTTTATGTTTAAGGTGTTCGATTAGACTTTAAGGACTAAATTGAATAAATTACAAAATATGAGTTCTATAAGTTTTTAGTATGAAATTGAATTAGATTTTTAATTAGAGGGTATTAAATAGAAATTTGACCAATTTCTAAAATTTTGGACAAAAATGGGCTTGGATGGATAAAATTTCAAAGAAAGGCTAAAAGGGCATTTTGGTCATTTGGTCATTAAATGGACTAAAAGACAAAATAAAAGCCAAATTTCTTGTCCATCTTCTACCTTGGCCGAATATTGCATGGGAGAAGACACGGTTAGGGTTTTCAAGCTTCCAAGCTTAATAGTAAGTGCATTCAAGCCCCGTTTTTGATGTTCTTACTTTTTTGAAATCCCGGTAACATGCTCTACTCATTTCTACCATTATTTTGAGCTAGGGTTTATGTTTAAAAATTTACCCATGAATGATATGCATGTATTTTTATGTTTAATGGTAGAATATGAAGGCTCGGTGTGTAATAAATGACTTTTGCTAAGTGATTTTCGGTAAAAATGCTTAAAATGACTAAATCGTAAAAGTTGTAAAATTAGTCATAAAAGGGTGATTTAGTGGAAATTGGGGGTTACCATAGTTATGAAAATGATTCGGCTAGGCTTGAAATGTAAGTAAATTTAATAAAAATCATTTTACGAGTATTGGGGAAAAAGTGCAAATATGTAAAAGTTTAGGGGTCAAAATGTAAATTTGTAAAAATATGATTTTTGGACCCATATGAATAATATGACTAATTTGTAGTCTAAATGTGATATTATAGATCAAGGAAAACAAGATTCGGGCTTAGAACGAGGTTGAACAAGGTTGAGCACAAACTCGAAATAAATAGTCGTACTCGAAACCGAGGTAAGTTCATATGTCAATGATAATGAAATGATATTATTGTTCATGCTTGAACTCAAATTGATGTGTCAACATTGTGTGATGAATATTTATATAGTTGATATGAAGATTATATATTGTGTCAAATGCCTAAATATAATTATGTGCAATACCATGTTTATTTCATGGACTAATGTCCAAATAAACATGAAAATGTGTTGAATTGAATGTACATTGCATGATCAACTATGCTTGTTGTTATACTTGGTGAAAAGAGAAAATCCCAGTTGAAAATAAAGGGATATCTGATGGATACGCTATTCTTACATGATACAAGATCTTGCATGTGTTGCAGAAAAGGATTTAGCCTAGACGGGTAATTCATTGATCTCGGTATAGAAAGGATCTAGCCCAGACGGGTGTTCCTTAAGTGATCAAGCCTCCTGAAGAATATGTGTGCATTATGGATTTAGCCCAAATGGGTAATCCGACTAGGGTCTGAATTTAGCTTGGACTGGTAATTCAAATCCGAGCTCATTAAGAGTGTTTTGTCACTACAAGGGATTTAGCCTGGACTGGTAATCCCGACATCATTCTATGAGCTTATATTACAGGGGATTTAGCCTGGACTGGTAATCCCGCCGTAAGATGTGAGGTTCGCGGGAGTGCTTGCTTGAAAATGATCACTTGTATGACTTGAAGGTAAATGAGCTATCCATCGAGATTTTCGAGAAATTCAACGGGTATTATAATGAATAATACGATGAAAGTCCCGAGATGGGCGTGGTGATAAAGGTAAAGTTAATTGATATGCTATGGATATGTACAAGTACGTACATTATACTCATAAGTGATGCCTTGTTGAAATGTGATAAATGATGAGTAAGTGAATTCATGCATATGTATATGTATACATGATAAACAAGTAAAAAGGTTTGAAAGAGAAACCATCCTTATGCTTATGATTATGAATTGTGTTGTAATATCATGTTAACTTACATTGTGTAATGAGATATGGGTTTCATGAAATGATGAGTCCATGATCAATGAGCTTATGGTAGTTACAATGAATTTGCACTAAAACAGTTTTGGACAGTAGCAATAGTCCGACTTTGAAAATCCACCAAAAATAATGGAAATTGAGTTAGTGACTGAATAAAATATGAAATTAAAGCTTATTGGGTCTAGTTTCAGATAAAGGAAATGGTTCTAGTAAAGGAATCTCATATGATGAGATATTTTAATTCTTGTGAGATAGAGTCAGAATGAGTTTGGAATCCCATGTTTTGACTTGGGAAAATCACTAGAAATCGTCAAAAAATTATTATGAGTTAAGAATCATATTTTTGAAATCCTTAATGAGTATACTTTCAAAATAAAGAGACAGGAACATTATCTGAGTCTCGTACTATGAGAAAAATAAAATTTATTGAAGAAAGTTCGAAGCTGTCTAACAGCAAAATAATGGAGAGTTTGAATAATAAAATATACTTATTGGCTAGACTACAAATTATGGAAATTTTATTGTAATAAGATAAATTAGTATAGTTTCATGGAAAATTAATAGTTCTCAATTTGGAGTCCCGTAGCTCCAGATATAAATAATTTAGTGACTGTGGCTTGAGAAAACAGCTTAACCAGAATATGAGTAAAAGTGTCATTTTGGTTGATTGCCTAAGGAAACATGTTGTTATAATGCTTATTATTTTCATATGGACTTACTAAGCTTTAAGATTACTCCCTCCTCTCCTTTTCTTTAGTGTTTTTAGGTCGGCTCGGGATTGGAGATAGTCGGAGGCAACATCACACTATCAAGCTATCAACTCCAGAGTATTGTCATACGTGTATTAAACACTTTCAAGTGAGTGGCATGTATAAGGACTAGTTTTTATGTTAGATGTTGTTATGATTAGCCAAATGTACGAGCTTATATTGATATATTGTATATAGCCATGAGATGTGGCTTATTATGGTTATGGCTTGTAAGCCTAATTATTCCTGCTATGGGTTAATGCATGTCATGTGATTATAATTGGTTGCTATGAATAATTAGTATAACACATGTACACGATGAATGCCCTAGAACCATTCGAGGTGGTCGTGGCCATGGAATGAATATGTGGCCTGGTAGTAAGTTGATAATGAGTAAACATGGACAATTGTAGAATGTGTCGAGATTAAATGCTGGATAATAAACACATGTAAGACAACATGCAAATTATTTATTTGAATCTTTCTCAAGGTCGATTAACCATTAAATTGATGCTATAATTTGGGTCCATGATGTGTAAAGTATGGGAAAGAATTAAGGACAACATAAGGCTTGGAAAATAGCCTAAGTATTGGCCACACGGGCAGAGACACGGTAATGTGTCTCATCCGTGTGGAGGACATGGTCTAGCACACGGGCATGTGGCTTGACCTTGTGGATCAATTTGTTTGGCTGACATCATAAACAGAGAGTTACACGGGCTTAGGCCACGGGCATGTGTGACCATACGGCCCAACCCACACGGGAGTGTGACTCTCCAAAGCAAGAAAATTGGTTAAGTTGTCAAAAGTTTGTCGAAAGTTCTCGGTTCAGTCCCTAACCACCCTGATGTATGTTATAGGCTTCGAAGGCCTATATGTTTTAATTTTGGGCAAAAAATTTTGTGGCCCAGTTTTGAATGTTGTGAATGTTTAAGTCTATTAACGCCTTGAACCTTGTCCCAGCGTCGGATACGGATAAGGGGTGTTACATAAACACATACACTTATTCAACAAGTTAGTCACATAACCTCATATGAATATCAAGTAAATATAGATGAGCTTATCACATTACAAGCTTCCATTAATTTCACCTTTCCACACTTCAAGAATCTTTTCCGTCGGACTATTGAAATCTCGATGGATGTTCTGGTAATATACACATGTGCAAAAGTATCCATTAAGGTACATAATAAAAAGGCACACTCTTAAGCTGTACATTTTGCAGTAGGATTACCAGTCCAGGGTCAATCCTATCTGAAGCATATGCTCGAGAGAGCTTAATATGGATTACCCGTCCGGGCTAAATCCAATTTACAACCTAAGCTCAAGAGGCTTACATTAGAATTACCTGTCCTGGCTAAATTCTATCTGCAACATATGGATTATTATTCTCAACCCATCGAAATTCAACATTCAACCGGAACATGATAATTTGTCCATATTACAGAACATAAGACTATTTCATTATGTATATATCGTCTCACACATATCAACACAATCATACAATTCAATTCAAGCATATTAATATACATTTTTAAGCTACACGAACTTACCTTGAAAATGGTTCGTATTTGAATTTCAATTAATCCGAAACCTTTTGCTTTCCTCGATCTAGTTCTGTGGTTGGTCTTTCCAGATCTATATGTATAAATTTAACTATTAATCTATCACATTTCATATACATTTGCATCCTATTACATTCTATTCAAAATTACCATTTTGCCCCTATCTTTTTCAAAAATTTTGATTTCGTCCCTAGGCTCGGAAAATGAAATTCATGAAATTTAACCCTCTTTCCAAGCCAAGCCGAAATTTATATACTACATTTATGGCACATACATTTCACAAATTTCAGAATTTTCCATGGGTTTTTAGAGCACCCCTAACCCATATCCGTCGCCGGACTAAGGTTAAAAGCATTACCAGACAAGTAGGAACAATTAACATACATTTCATAATCATCAAAGCATCAGAGATCAAATATCAATATAGAGTACCTTATATAGGTCATTGAGACCTAAAACATACATTAGAAAGGAGTCGGGACTAAACTGAACATATATAAAATTTTTCCAGAACTTAAACAATTTTCAAACAAATACAGGTCACACGCCCGTGTAATCAGGTTGTGTGCCTTACACGGCATTAGACACACCCGTGTGTTTAGGTCGTGTCAAAATAGGGCATACATACTGACTTGGTCACATGGCCACAAGACACGCCCGTGTGCCTTGGCCGTGCTCGAGTCTGACTTACAATTGTAGGGTACCCTAGGGGACACATGACCGTGCCACATAGCCGTGTGCTGCACACGGCTGAGACACACGCTCGTGTCTCTACCCGTGTGGACAAAAATAGGCCATTTGAATAGCCAATTTGCCACCCCAATTTGGGTCAACCTACAAGCACCAAACCAAACATATATGCACAACCATTTTAGCCTATATCTATGCCAACCATACATAATTCATGCTATAACATTATCAATCATTTCAAATCTCAATTCATCAATCAATCAAATGCTCAAAACTTACCAAAACTTCTCAACATTGACCATTTTTTTTGGCCAACCAAAACATACCACAATTTCACATTAGCATCACATATCACATACCATTGTCAAATTATAAGTTCAAACACAAACTAGCCATATCACATGGCTAAATATGTACATCACAAAACATAATTCCACAACTTCTAGCCTATACATGCCATACTTTAATATATACATATTCAAATTACTGAAATAAGGTTCGATAGTGTGGCGACGATCCTCTATGATCCCCGAGCTCACAATAGCTTCAATATCTATAAAACAATGCAAACACACACACAAAGTAAGATTTCAAAAACTTAGTAAGCCATATACAAATAAAGATATCATTCAAAGCAAATAAGTATCATCAAATCATTTATACTTTGTATACCAATGCTAACACAAATCTCATATTCAAATACTTACCTCTCATTCCCATAGAGGCTATACAAAGTAAAGATACCTGAATCTGATATGATTTCACAAAGTTATTCATTTTCTCGGAAGGCCCGTTTGAACCATTCGGAAACGTAAGGATACGCGGATAGATCAGAAAGTATATACAATGCTGACGTCCTAGACGTGGTCTTACATGTAATCAAACATCGATGCCACTGTCCCAGACAGGGTCTTACATGAAATCAGATACGATGCCAATGTCCCATACATGGTCTTACACGTAATATAGAAGTCGATGCCAACGTCCCAGACGTGGTCTTACATGAAATCACATAACGAAATCATATGTCATGACATATGTATCCTAACTATTCCTAGGGTTTGTACGGGGCTTTTCAAACGTCGGAACTTTGTTGATACTTTCTCAAATATCATATATTTAGCTCAGACATTCATTCATCACAATTTAATATTAAATCAATAATAATAATTCAATTTAAACAAGCTTATTTGTATATTGACTTACCTCATACGGATTCAGATAAACTGAATCGACTACTCGACGACTTTCGAATTTCCCCGATCTAATTTTTTTTTCTTTAATTCTTGATCTATATAAATTCAAATTTGACTTATTTAATCACACATTCATTCAAAACAATCCATAAACACAAATCTAGGGCAATTTGCAAACTAGCCCTCACATTTTCACATTTTGATACTTTAGTCCCTAATTCTAAAAATGACAAAATACACATAATTTGCATATACTCATGCTTGGCTAAATATCCATAGCTCTCATACAAGTCCACAAATTTCATTTATTTCACATTTTAGTCCCTCAAAATAACATTTTTACAATTTAGCCCAAATTACTCAATTTCATCAAAAATCCAAAGACAAAACATATAAACCCAACATCAAACTTTCATATTTCATCATATAACAACATAAAGCTCATGAATTCATCCATGGCACATTTCAAAATCATCAACAAAAATAGAAATTGAGACATGGGCTTGATATTATTTGAAGCAACGATTACAAAAACGTAGAAGTTATCAAAAACCAATCAAAACACATACCTTAATTGAGCTTTAACTTAGCCGAACCCTAAATGCTTTTATTTCTTCTCTTTTTCTTTGAATTTTGGCATGTATGGATGAATAATTCATCCATTAACATGTTTTTTTCTATTATATTAAAATTAATAAACATTTTACCATTTTGTCCTTTCATTAAACATTAATAAACCATTGTATACAGGGTCATGAAGGTCCACTCAAGCTTACAATGGTCAAATATCAACATAAGGACCTTTCCTTTATAAAGACATATCAAAGTGGAACTTTAACATTTAGTAGACAACTTTTATATTTTACGTGATTAGGTCCTTTTAACAAATTAAGCACACAAACGATTAAATTTTCATACGAGACTTTCACACATGCTCGTTCACATATCATAAACATTAAAAAATAATATTTAAATATTTTTCTAACTCAGATATGTGGTCCCAAAACCACTGTTCTGACTAGGGTCAAAACTGGATTGTTACAGTTTTACCACGTTTTCATTTTAGTCTCTAAATCAAGTTTTCATAAAAAATTGCTTTGTAAAAGTTGTTTATTTATGAATTACTTTTCATTTTCTACCATAAATTTCAAATTTTCAGCATATTCATCCATGACCCATATTTCATACCTTGATAGCTTTTCAAATAAATCCTCTAAATAGAAAGATTAGGCTATCCCAATTCCAAAAATATAGAAATTACTAAAAACGAGACTTGATTTCATACCTTATTAAGCTTGAAAAGTTTGCTTCCTCTCTCCTAAAGTTTCCATAAAAAATTGTGGAAGATGTTATGACAATAGATGATTTTTTCTTTTTAATTAATTATCATCTATTAATTTTATTGATTTCCAATTTAGTCCCTATCCTTTTCTAATTTTTCCATGGATAAGTCATTAAAATATCTACTAACTACTCTTCAATGGTCTAATTACCATATAAGGACCTTAAGTTTTGAATTCCATAGCTATTTCATACCTATAACTACTAGAACCTAACTTTTTCATTTTATGCAATTTAGTCCTTTCCCTAATTAAACACACAATCGGTAAAATTTTCATACCAAACCTTCCTATCATGGTACCAACCATAAAATAAAATAAAATAAATTTTTATTTTTGGCTCAGATTTGTGGTCCCGAAATCACTATTCTAATCTCATCGAAAATGGGCTGTTACAACTCTCCCCCTTTAGAAATTTTCGTCCTCGAGAATTCTTACCAGAAAAGAGATTCGGGTATTGTTTCCTCATGGTATCCTCAAGCTCCTAGGTAGCTTCCTCTAATCCATGTCGTTGCCAGAGAACTTTTACCAATGCCACCTTTTTATTTCTTAGCTCTTTCATCTCATATGTCAATATTTTAATCTATTCTTCATTGTAAGTCACATCAGACTGAATCTCAACTTCGATTGGAGTAATAACATGTAATCGATATCGTCGTAGCATGGACACATGAAACACATTATGAATTTTATCAAGCTCTTGTGGTAATGCCAACTGATATGCAACAAGCTCGATTCTTTCAATGATCTCATATGGCTCGATGAACCGTGGATTAAGTTTTCCTTTACGGCCGAATCGGAAAACTTTCTTCCAAAGTGACACTTTCAAGAATACTTTATCACCAACCTAAAATTCTATCTCTTTCTGCTTTAAACCAGCATAAGTCTTTTAACGATCTGAGGTCGCTTCTAAATTGTCTCGAATTATCTTCACCTTTTCTTCAGTTTCCTGGATCAATTCAACTCCGTGTATCTTTTTCTCATTTAACTCTACCCAATACAATGGATTTCTACATTTACGACCATATAGAGCCTTATATGACGCCATTCTAATACTGGATTGATAACAATTATTGTAAGTAAATTCAATCAAAGGCAAGTATTTTTCCCAGTTACCTCCAAATTCAAGTATATAACACTGAATCATGTCTTCTAAAATCTGTATCACACGTTTAGATTGTTTATCTGTTTGAGGATGGAATGCAGTACTAAAGTGTAAAAGAGTGCCCAGAGCTTCTTGTAACTTACTCCAAAATTAGAATGTAAATCGGGGATCTCAATTTGAAATAATGAGATTGGCACTCCGTGTAGCCCTACAATCTCAAAGACATATAATTCAGCCAATCTATCCAATGAAAAATCTATACGTACCAGGATAAAGTGTCAAGATCATGTACCAGGTAATTTCTTTCATGTCGTTTTAGCTGCCTAGATGCATAAGCCACTACTTTACCATCTTGCATCAATGCATATCCTAAACCATTCAATGAGGCATCACTGTAAACTATAAATTCCTTACCCGATTCCGGTTGGACTAATACGGGCGCTTCCGTCAATAAAGCTTTCAATCTATCAAAACTCTACTGGTGATTATCAGTCCACTCGAATTTCACATCTTTTTGCAACAATCGAGTCATCGGAGAAGCTATCATTGAAAACCCTTTTACAAATCTCCGATAATATCCTGCTAGTCCCAAAAAAATTCTGACTTCTGAAACATTCTTCGGTGTCTTTCAACTTGCAATAGCTAAAATTTTGTTCGGATCCACCCGAATACTCTCTACAGATGCAACATTTCCAAGGAAACTAACTTCCCATAGCTAGAATTCACATTTACTAAATTTAGCATACAACTATTTCTCACGCAGAGTTTGCAATACAAATCTCAAATGTTCAGCATGCTCATTCACATCCCAAGAGTAAACCAAAATATTATCAATAAAAATAACACGAACCTGTCCAGGTATGGTTTGAAAATTTTGTTCATTAAATCCTTAAATACCACTGGGGCATTTGTTAATTCGAATGGCATCACCAAAAACTCATAATGTCCATATCTGGTCCTGAAAGTTGTCTTTGACTCGTCCAAGTCCTTTAATCGTAGCTGATAATAACCAAAATAAATATCGATTTTCAAAAATATAATGGCACCTTTTAATTGATAAAACAAGTAATTTATACGAGGCAATAGGTACTTATTTTTTACTGTGACTTTATTAAGCTGTCTGTAATCGATGCATAATCTCAATGATCCATCTTTCTTCTTTACAAACAATGCCGATGCACCCCATCGTGAAAAGTTGGGTCGAGCAAATCCTCTATCAATCAACTCTTGCAATTATACCTTTAGCTCCTTAAATTCAGTAGGATCCATTCTAAATGCTGCTATAGATATCAGCGTCGTCCCTGGCACAAGGTCTATGGTAAATTCCACCTCTCTAGTTGGAGGTAAACCAGGTAGTTCTTTAGGAAACACCTAAGGAAACTCACAAACAATCGACACCGACTAGATTTTCAAATCTGATACTTTGGTATCCAGTACAATAGCAAGAGAAGCCTTATACCTTTTTTTATTATATCTTTGTGCTAATATTGCTGAAATCACATTAGACAACCCATCTAGTTTTTCAGATTCAACCCAGAGTAACTAACCATTCTGACACTTCAATACAATGTATTTATGCTTACAATCTACCACTGCATCATGTTGGGTTAACCAATCCATTGCCAATATTATATCAAATTCATAAAAGGGTAACAATATAAAATTAGCTGGAAAACAATAACCCTCTATCATCAATGGGAAATTTTTACAAATTTTATCCACCATAACATGCTGACCCAAGGGGTTTGAAACTTTAACCACAAATTCAGTGAATTCAACAATCATATTTTTGACATACACAAATTTTGTGCATATATATGAGTGCGTTGAACCAGGATCAATCAAATCAATAATATCAGTATCCAGTTGAGAGAATGTACCAGTGATAACATCTAGTGCTGAAGCATCTTCCTTTGTACGTATTGCATATGTCCTTACCGGAGCTCGAGCCTTGGATTTAGCTGTTGAATCTTTTGCAACATTATGACTACCACTGACATTTTCGGAGTACCGTGGTGGTCTACCCCTCAAGATAGGATTACTAGACTTCGGGTTCTATTTGATATCTTTCTCAACCCTTTTCGAGCAATCTTTAAGAAAATGGTCGAGAGAACCACACTTAAAGCAAGCCCCACTTCTCATCCAGCACTCTCGGGAATGCAATTTATTACAAACATTGCATCGTGGTTTGGGGTTTCCAATATTCCCAACACTGGTTTTTAAGAGAGACGAAGACCTCGGGTTAGTGCGTTTAAAACTTCATTCCTTTCCCGAATACTCCCTCGATGTAGCAAAATGCTCATGATAATTCTTTGATTTCTTTGAAGCAGATGATTGTGTCTTGTTCATAAATCTCTTGCTCGTAACCCGAGCTTCCCTTTTCGCTTGCCTCTTTTCTTTACTTAATTCCTCGGCCTTGTGTGCTCGTTCAGCCAACACCATGAATTCTCTTAATTCTAAAACTCCAATTAACAGTTTGATATCTTCATTTAGCCCTTCTTCAAATCATTTTCACATTTCGGCTTCAGTCTGAACCCATTCACTAGCATACTTACTCAATCTAACAAATTCTCGTTCATACTTGGACCCTATCATATTCCCCTGTTTGAGCTCTAGAAATTATTTCTTTTTCTGGTCCAGGAATCTCTGACTAATATACTTCTTTTTGAACTTTGTTTGGAAGAATTCCCATGTAATATTTCCACAAGGTACTATAGAAGATATGGTTTTCCACCAATGGTAGGTTGTGTCTTTCAACAAAGATACCATACATTTTAGACATTCGGCTGGTGTACATGATAACTCATCTAGAACCTGAATAGTATTTTCTAGCCAGAACTTGGACCTCTATGGATCGTCATCAGTCGTAGCCCTAAATTTTTCAGCCCCATGTTTTCTGATTTTATCTACTAGAGCCTTACCAATTCTAACAGGTCTAGCATCCTGTGGCGTTTCATCATGTTATGAAGCTAGTGGGGGAGGTCGTTGAACAACAGGGTTTGTTCTCATATATTCACTAAACCATTCATCCATCAATTCAAAGAAGGCTTCTTTTGCCGCATCACTTCGGCCCTCAGATATGGGCCTTCTACTACCACTAGATGCAGGTCTTGAATAGAAGCTTGAGCAGCGCTCTCAGCTTCCTTAGTCTCGGCTCTAGCTTGGTTGGAAGACATTACTATATGAAAATACATTTAAAAGTGGTCAGGAGATATCACACTACCATAATTTATATAATGACATGTATAGCTAGACTCGTACTTGCTACGTTGGTCCAAGAATCGACTAAACCGTAGCTCTAATACCATTAAATGTAACACCCCTAAGCCATATCCTTCATTGGAACATGGTTTCAAAGTATTATCGGAACATTCAGAATATTTTTCAGATAATTCTTGTAAATTACTATTCATCTACCGAGATCATTCACAATGTCCCTTAATTGGACCCTCGAGGCCCAATACGAGCATTAGAATCAATTTGGGACTTAATCAGAAACTTATAAAATTTTTCGCGACATTTCAAAAATTTTCCAAAGTGCAAGGTTCACACACCCGTGTGGTCAGGCCGTGTACTACACACGCCCGTGTCCCTAACTTGTGTAACTCTCTGACTTTTAATGCATGAAGAAATTGAAGTAAAACGGCCAAGTCACACTTTCGTGTGCTAGGCCATGTGGCGAATTTTATTTTTAAAATTTAGGTGCAATTTTTACATAGCCATATAACACGACCGTGTTTAAGGCCGTGTAACACACTTGTGTTTAAGGCTGTGTTAGCCACACAACTGAGACACACACCCGTGTTTCTGTCTATGTGCCTAATTCTGAGCATTTTGTTTTTTATTTTTAAGATACAGGGACATACGGCCGAACCACATGCCCACGGGACAGGCCGTGTATCACATACCGCAAAGACACACGCCCGTGTGTCTACCCATGTAGACAAAATAAAGCCATTTCCTAGCCTTATTTGTCACCCAAAACTTACCATTTTCCTGCACCAAAACTCACAAAGATATATCCACCAATCCAATATCATATTCACATAAATTTAGCCATCAACCATGTGGTATTATCTTATGCATCAAAGGATATAAACTTGCTCTTATCATACACTTATATGCTAACATAATTCCAACTAACTAATACATAATAAACACTTATGTGATTACCAAAATATTACTTCAAAAATAGCCAAACTCAGACCACCACTAGCCACTCCAATGGCTAGATTACAAAACAACAATTACAAGCCATTATTCGCTAAATAAGCTTATACATGCCATTTTACCAAAATAAAGTTTCTATTTGAAACAAATTGTGATAGTGGATAGTGTGATGATTGCTCTAACTGACTTCCAACATTCGCGAGATTTGAGCACTATAAAATAGGAAAAATTAAACGGAGTAAGCATTTTATGCTTACTCCGTTTGTATAACGAAAAATAAACTTACCGGTCATATTTATTAATGCAAGCATACATAAATTTACATTCCATTGATTTTGGATCAGTTACCTAAACACATACACTTACGCACCAAGTTAGTCACATAACCTCATATGAATATCAAGTAAACATAGATAAGCTCATCACATTACAACCTTTAATTAATTTCACCTTTCCACACTTCAAAGAATATTTTCCGTCGAACTATTGAAATCTCGATGGACGTTTGGGTAATATACACATGTGCAAGAGTACCCATTAAGGTACATAATAAAAAGACACACTCTTGAGCCGTACATTTTGCAGTAGGATTACCAGTCCAGACTCAATCCTATCCAAAGCATATGCTCTAGAGAGCTTAATATGGATTACCCCTCCGGGCTAAATCCAATTTACAACCTAAGCTTGAGAGGGCTTATATTAGAATTACCCGTCCAGGCTAAATTCTATCTGCAACATATGCGCTATTATTCTCAACCCATCGAAATTCAACATTCAATCGGAGCATGATAATTTTTCCATATTACACAACTTAAGACTATTTCATTATGTATATATCATCTCACAGATATCAACATAATCATACAATTCAATTCAAGCATATTAACATTCATTTTAATGTTACACGAACTTACCTTGAAAATGGTTCGTATTTGAATTTCAACTAATTCGAAACCTTTTGCTTTCTTTGATCTAATTCTGTGGTTGGTCTTTCCGGATATTACATGGGTAAATTTAACTATTAATCTATCACATTTCATATGCATTTGCATCCTATTACATCCTAGGTAAAATTACCATTTTGCCCCTATCTATTTCAAAAATTTTGATTTAGTCCCTAGGCTCGAAAAATGGAATTCATGAAATTTAACACTCTTTCCAACCTATCCGAAATCTATATACTACATTTACAGCACATACATTTCACTAATTTTATAATTTTCCATGGGTTTTACCACTTTTTCATTTTAGTCTCTAAATCAAGTTTTCATCAAAAATTGCTTTGTAAAAGTTGTTTATCTATAACCAACTTTTCATTTTCTACCATAAATTTCAAATTTTCAGTATATTCGTCCATGACCCAAATTTCATACCTTGATAACTTTTCAAATAAATCCTCTAAATAAAAATATTTGGCTATCCCAATTCCAAAAATATAGAAATTAATAAAAATTGGACTTCATTTCATACCTTATTAAGCTTGAAAAGTTTTCTTCCTCTCTCATAAGGTTTCCATAGAAAAATTGGGGAAGATGATATGAAAATAGACAATTTTTTTCTTTTTAATTAATTATCATCTATTAATTTTATTGATTTCCAATTTAGCCCCTACCCTTTTCTAATTTTTCCATGGATGAGTCATTAAAATATCTACTAACTACTCTTTAATGGTCTAATTACCATATAAGGACATTAAGTTTTGAATTCCATAGCTATTTGATACCAATAGCTACTAGAACCCAACTTTTGTATTTTAGGCAATTTAGTTCTGTCCCTAATTAAACATACAATCAGTAAAATTTTAGTACCAAAATTTTCATGTGACCTTCCTATCATGATGCCAACCATAAAATAAAATAAAATTTTATTTTTGGCTCAGATTTGTGTCCCAAAACTACTGTTTCGATCTCATCAATAATGGGCTGTTATAGGTGAAGGATTTCAGAGATGTTTATTTTAGGCACAAAAGTGTCATATGTTAAATATGGCTTTGTGAAGGTTCGAGTGGACTGTACGAAGATTTCTATATATGATAAATTGTGAATTTGCAGAGGTTCGAGTGGACTGTATGGAGATTTCTATATATGATAAATTATGGCTTTGTGGAGGCTTGGGTGGGTTGTACGAAGACTTTCTTTATGTTAAACTGTGGCTTTGTGGAGGTTCAGATGGTTTTATACGGGAACTGATAAGTATGCTATATGATGACCTTGTGAGGGTTTGTTATATGTGTTAGATTCTATAAAGTCAAAGACTATCCACAATATGACTGTTCACAGGACTATCCGTCATATGTCTATACGTAGAGACTATCCGTAGTATGACTATCTGCAGGACTATTTGCCATAGGTCTGTACGTAGAGACTATTCGTAGTATGACTGCCTTTGGAACTATCTACGATATGTCTGTTTATGAGTCTATTCACACTTTACCATCCGCTTTATGTGTAAGTTGTAGCACGTTGAGTTAATTACAACACTAAGACCCTGTAAAGTTTCATTGTAAGAGACTCTACGAATAGTCTAATCATGCGTGTTGTAGGATTATGTAAACTGTATCTATGCAAGCTGAATGAATATGTGAATTGTATCTACGCAAGCTGAATGATTATGTGAACTATATTTGTGCAAGCTGAATGAAATGCAAACTGTATCTATGCAAACTATACTAATTTGCAAACTGTAGTGATGTTATATTGATTTTTTGATGCATCGTACAATCTTAATTCAATGATTAAACTAGGAACTTTCTAAGTTTTACATTGAATTACCCTATTTTATTTTCTTACCTTTCAAGTATCTTAAACGAAATTATTTCTCGGACTTCCAGGAGGGACACGGCCAGAATTTTTAGGTTTTTTTTGAGCCTATCTCTATTTTGATTTTAACATGTATATGTTAGGGCAGTTCATATGTTCGAGTTGTATTAACCTCATTGTATTGAAGATTATTAAATCTGGTTGGGTTGAAATTAAGGTGGTGGGTGATATTATGAAGAAATATAAATATGTTGAAGAATTATGTAAACTTTAGTCATTAACATAGTCGATTATTCGAGTTTCCACCCTGATTTGTCGGTCATCTAGTCCAGCTCAAGGGTGTTACAATACTTTAGTAATTTTCCTTAAATTTTCAAACATCGAACTTAAAAATGGTATTGATACTAAGATAAGTTTCGATACCTTTACAAGGGTATTAGTACTTTATGTCTGGTATCAATATATTCATTTTAATTCAACTTTCCTAAAACATTGAAGGACAAATTAGTATCAGTACCTTTATAGGGTATCGATACCTATTTTGAAAATATTGAAAATATTACAATTTGATCATTTTTCATGCTCAGGTCTATAAAAGAGCTTTCATAAGATCAATTGAGTCTTGAAAAAGTTTGTATATCATGTGTTAGCTGTGATTATGGAATGTTTGAATGATTTATTTATATTGTTTTTTACAATAGTTGCTCTGGCAACGGATGTGGCATCCTATAGTTCAGACCCGACAATCGGTCAGGCCAGGGGTGTTACAAATTTCCTTTAGGTTTTTTATGTCTTAGTGGACTCTTTCTTTAATTTATTTATCTCATGTTTATCCATGCTTTTATCTCTCTTTTATTATAATTCCTTTTGTTATTTTATTTTTCTTAAATGAGCTTTGATTTTCAATAATTCTCTCTTAGTATATTCCACCTAACTTTGTTTTTTTTTCATCTTTTTGATATACCAGAAAGAGGGAGAACTATAGAAAAATTTTCACATTTACTTAAAAGCAACGACAAACCATAATTTTTTCTAATATCAAAATGAACATTGTTAATAATTATTAATTTTTTAATATTTATTTTAAAGCTTTTTTATAAATGATTTTTTGTATAAATGATGTCTTCATAAAGTACTTTAAAAGGGATGAGTTTAACTTGAAAATAACATTTTATTTAGGGGAAGTTTTGCAAAGAAAGTTTTTCAAAAATTTTTGTTGTATCAAAAAGGGGGAGATTGTTAGTTTTGATTTCAATTGTTTTGATATGACAGACTTTATTATAAAATTCATTAATCAAATTTGCATAAATTATTTAAATCTTATCCAAATATATTTTCAAAGGTTACAAAATCAAAAATAAAGTTTCTAAGCGACTTAAACTTTCTTAAAAAGTTTTAAAAAACCCCAGTAACAACCCTTACCTGTCTCCATCACTAGATTAGGGTTACAAGATGCTACAGCATTTAACAGGACAAGAGTATGTTATTTCAATTCAAATTTTACTTTAAAAAAATCATTAATAAATAATCATTTATTAACCATGTTATTCATACAAAAATGGGGCTTAAATTGAGCTTACGAAGCTCTAAAATCAATTAAAAAACAAGCAGAGACTAATTCAGAACATAACATAAAAGTAGCTTGAGACCATGTGGGGAGTTAGGGCACATAGTCGTGTAGTCAACTATGTGCAAGAGCTCAAACCGTGTATTAGAGAGTCATACAATCGTGTGAGAGACTATGACCCTGTGTGCCTAAAATCACCAAGATCAAACAGAACAAATGGTCGTGTGGCAGCCTGTGTGTGTCAAAATGTACCTTAAAATGTTAGTCATACATGTATTTATTTACTTAGGTCACAAGCATACCATTAACCAGTCATTCAATCAATTGTAAACATACCAAAAACATATCAAAACATGTTATTTGCCTAGTTTTAATCAATATGCCATAGGGCACCAACACAAACAACATTCAAATCGTGAGTCAACTCTATTTCTATCAAATTCAAGCTTAACTAAACAATATCATGCAAAGTGTCAAAATGCCTTAATTTGTTTCACCAACTAACAACCAATCATCAAGGCATATTCACGAATACATTTTCCCTCAAAAGATCCAATGCACATATCAAATTTTCATGACACTCAAGTCAAGTATCCAACCACAATACTATAACATCCAACCTATCTATTACTCAACCATTCTTCCCATAACAAATGACAACTTATCAACCTTTTATCTCATTCTATCATATACCATTCACAATTCACATTCAAGATTACCATAATAAACCATGTACAACCTTACCATTTAACTATCAAACATATGTAATTTGTACAAGCACAAGACATATATACTTTCATGAACATATAAGTACATATACCAAATACTTCTATTACATACTACAAAATTGAAATATAATGAATTTGAATTCTACCAAAAAGAGGCTGGATAGTGTGATCTTCTAGTTGATCTGATCTCTCGACTTTGCAACACAACAACTACAGGAAAACAAGAAAATAACATAGTAAGCTTCAACTGAGCTTAGTAAGTTCATAGGTAGAAAAATGATATAACATACCTTAATGTCACATTTAAAAATTAACAAAACAATTAAATAACACTTAACTTGTCATCACAACCATTTCATTAGGTGATTTCATTATATACAAGTCATATAACAATTCAAGCTATACAAAATCATTCAATACCAAGTCGTGATATAATATCCATAAGTAAGAACACATATTTTCAAGTCATTTACAAGACATTGTTACCAAACATCAACACAAGCCATTACATCGTTTAACAATCACGACTCAACCCGATAAACTAATATGAACAGACACGGATATGCGGTTATCTACCCATGACATGGAGAATGCTCAATCGAGCTAAAACAACCAAGAACACGCCTGGACACTAAGTGCCTAGCCTGAAAGCTAACATCCTTGATAGTACTATAAAAAAACATATATTTTCTCCCTACTTATTGGTTAATTTGTTCCATTTAGTTATCTTTAGCACATGTTTTAGCATTTTCAATTCAATAATTTACATTTTATAACTTAGTGGATCTTAGCTTATTTATCCTTAATTTTGTCATGTTTGGTACTGATGTCGCTGCATGGGTATCTTTAGATTGTGCCCAAAATTGTTGTTGCACTTGAAAGCTATCCGGATAGGAACAAATATGTGTGAAATGTCCAGTCTAGTACAACTAACTTGTACGTACAGAGATAGACATCATAATTCTAATGAAAAGACACCTGGGCTATTTGGGGGCGAATAAAGATTCACGTGAGAAGAAAGAAATGAGAGCTTTTGTATTATAATCTTCTTCAACCTATCCTTTGGAGCTTTCGGCTATAATGGCTTAAGTCTCTTATAGGTGAATCGACATGAATGAGACGCAGATCAGCTCCTGACAAGGAGCCCTGTGTGCAACAGAAGAGGGAATGGAGAGATTCAAGTCGAGATTGTCTAGGAATAGTATTCTCCACTTGTTTCTTTTATATTTCTTTTCTAAACGAGGGTGATTTTTTTCTATTTCATGTTTGTACAGAAGTACACATGATTTCTAGGTTAAATGTTATTTTATTCAATCTTGCTTCTACTGTTTAGTCTTTAGGTTTGAATGATTTTAGCATGGAAGTGTTATTACGGTCACTGACACTGGAAAGTGCAGCGACAGTTCAAGCTAACAAGCATGACAACGAAAGTTGCTTGAGGATTACATGAATTTAATCCACTTGTTCTTAATAGACTTCCATTTCCATCATCGAAAGGTGTGGTTAATGTGCACATTAAATCTTATATTAAATATAGAAGTTAAGCTTGGTAAGATATTCATTGCGATTTAATGCATCGACAATCACCTATCCTTTTATAACTTGTAATCACTTTGTAGTTGAATATTCACGTTGGGGATCCCGATTTATCATTATCATATTTTATCTTATTGTTTTCAAGTTATTGCGTCGACAACAATTTATCTCATTTCTATCCATTTATTGCACTAACATTGATAAACAAAAGACAACCATCCTCATGGGATCAATATTCGACAGACTAATATTTGTCTATTATACTTGCATCGATAGAGTATGCTTCCACATTGTTGCTGTGATGTGAAATAGCCGATCAAGTTTTGGCATCGTTGTCAAGGATGGCATTTTTTTATGTTTATTTTTTATTTCTTTTATTTCATAATATTCAGTTGCTACTAACTCATTTTCTTTTCTTCGCTATTTCCACATTTTATTTTAGGTGTTGTATGACCCAAAGCAATTTGGGGTTTATTGCTGATTTTGATTCAAAAATTCAAAGAACTGTTCAAAGGAGACTTCGCTAACAAAGGAATATGGCTTTATAAAACAGGACTATACAAGATTTTGTAGTACCTGCCTTAGATGACTTACAACCCAGAGTTGTTAAGCCAGCAACCCAAATTGGAAATTTTGAACTTAAGCCCGTAATGTTTCAAATCTTGAATTCTAATAGGCAATATGTTGGATTGTTGCATGAAGATGCACGAGAACATTTTAAATCATTTTTATTGATTTGTGCCTCCTTTAGTCAACAAGGTGTTCCTGATGACACTTTTAAGATGCAATTATTCCCTTATTCCCTTCAAGGAAGAACTCGTACTTGGTTCTTTGGGCTACCTGTCGAATCAATTACTTCTTAGAATGCACTAGCAACACAGTTTGTTTTGTGATTTAACCCGTCGATAATGAATGTTTGTCTCCGAAATGATATTACAGCTTATCATCAACTAGAAGATGAGAATCTTTACACCACATAGAAACAATATAAATATTTACTTCAACTTGCCCCATGCACGGAATTCAACAGGAAACACAAATTGAGATTTTTTATAATGGGTTGAATTCACACATGAGAAATCTTGTCGACACATCAGCCAACGGGCCTTTTTTGGATTGTACTTATAATGATGCCAATGAAATTCTGGAGAGAATTACCTAGAATGATTACCAATATCCAATCTTTAGAGCTGCACAAGAAAAAGCTACTCTATGAGTTACTGAATTGGATGTAATATTTGCACTTAGCGCTCAAGTTTCTTCTCTTGCAAATATGATAAAAAAATATACAAAGGACTAGTGACGTTGCACCCATACGAGTCACTCAACAAGTTGATGTTCATACCTTTTTTTGTGATATTTACAATGATAACCACAGCTATGATGATATCCCACAACATGCAGAAAATGCCTCTTATGACAGTAACATCCATAACAAATCTTATGACACCTCTAACAATAATTTTGCACGCAATCAACAGTCTTAGGGAATTCAAAATACTGGACAAAATGTTACGACATTCCGATAAGGGAATATATCTACTCCAGGTAATTCTAATTCAAGAAAAGGAAATTACAATCAACAACAGCAGAATTACAATAATCACACTTAGATGCATCCACAATAGAATCAGACGCAGCCACAACACTCTTCAATGACCAATTAGCATGCTCTAGAATATCGACGACGATAGTACACGCAAGCTTCTCCTTCTGACCCGTTAGCTTCTTTTGAAGCTTTAATGCGGGAACATATAACTCTCATAGAAGCTATTGTGCAAGGGAATTCATCTTCCATTCAGGTATTAGAGGCATAATTCGAGCAAGTTGCTTTGAATCTGAATACTCGACCACCGGGCACATTACCTAGTGATATAGAAAATCCTAGTCTGAGGGGGAAAGAACACTGCAAGGTTACCACACTTAGGAGTGGTAAACAACTAGCAGGTCAAATACATATTCTACTGTCCCACCTCAGACTATGGTTAAAATGACTTCCAGTGAGGCAGTTGAATCTAAAAAGCTTATCGAAGCAACAGATAAAGAAGTTCCACAAATTGTCATTTATATACCTAATGTCTGACCCTCGAAAATGTTGACGAAATCAAAACTGCCGCCACAATCAGATGCATCTCCACATTTACCTTTTCCACTAAGATTCAGGGAGAATGAAGAGGATAAGCAGTACCAACAATTCCTGAACACACTGAAGCAACTTTATATCAATATTCCTGTAGTAAATGCTCTTTTCCACATTTTGAATGAAAAATTCATGAAGGAGCTCTTGTCAAAAAAAGAAGAAGCTCAATGATATGGAAACTATTGCACTCATAGAGGGCTACAGTGTTATTTTGTTAAATAAGTTAACCCCAAAATGAAAGATCTCGAAAGCTTTACTATCTCATGTTCAATTGGAAACCATTATTTGGGCAAGGCTTTATGCGACTTGAGAGCTAGCATCAACCTAATACCGCTATCAACTTTCAAAAAGTTGGGAATAGGTCACATCCAACCTACTGTAGTGATGTTGCATCTAGCTCATCATTTTTTGGCTCAATCTGAAGGGAAAATCAAAGCTATCTTAGTTTCTGTGGATAAATTCATTTTTTTGGTTGATTTTATTATAATTGACTGTGAGGCCAAAAAAGAGGTTTCCATAATCTTGGGACGACCATTTTTAACCACCGAACGAACTCTTATTGATGTTTACAAGGGTGAACTAACCATGCAACTTAATGATGAGCATGTTACCTTCAGTGTTTTCAAAACTATTCAATGTAAGGATAATGAAGAATGCCATACTGTCGATGTACTGGATGATATAATTGTAGAAGAATTCGTTGCCCAAAGTAAAATATTGTCTGATGAGATTGCAGTGACATCTGATGATGAATTCTTAGACAATAGTGACAACATGGTTGAAGCTAATACTATTGAACTTGGTCATGGATGGGAAATTGAATCCTTAGACTTAGCCAACAAAACAACTCAAAATTTTAAGCCATCTATCGATGAAGCTCTTACTCTAGAATTGAAACCAATACCTGCTCATCTTAAATTTGTTTTTCTTAGTGATAACAATACTTTTCCCGTTATTGTTTCCGCAATGTTGCATGTAACTCAAGAAAAGAAATTGCTCTATATTCTTAAGCAACATAAGAGAACTATTGCTTAGAAGTATTATCGAAATCTGAGGCATTAGTCCATCTTTTTGCATGCACAAGATCAAGTTGGAAGATGAAGGCAAGCAATTGATTGAGCAACAAAAAGGATTAAATGAGAAGATGAAAGAAGTTGTTAAGAAAGAAATTATAAAGTGGCTTGATACTGGAATTATCTACCCTATTTCTGAAAGCAATTGGGTAAATCTAGTGCAGTGCGTTCCTAAAAAGAGTGGCATCACAGTGGTTAGTAACGACAAAGACGAATTAATTCCTACACGTATTCCTACGGGATGACGAGTCTGTATAGATTATCACAAGCTTAATGCTGCCACAAGGAAAGACCACTTCCCACTTCCTTTCATTGACCAAATGTTGGACCGGCTTGCTAGAAAACCTATTATTGCTTCTTAGAAGGCTATTATAGGTATAATCAGATTGCTATTGCACTGAAGGATCAAGAGAAAACAACGTTCACCTATCCCTTTGGTACTTTTTCTTTTAGCCGTATGCCTTTCGGTCTTTGCAATGCACTAGCCACATATCAAAGGTGCATGATGGCAATATTCTCGGACATGATAAAAGATTATTTAGAGGTTTTTATGGATGATTTCTCCGTCTATGGGAATAATTTTGATCATTGCGCTGATAATTTGGATAAATTATTACAGCGATGTGAAGACACACATCATGTTTTAAATTGGGAAAATTTCCATTTCATGGAAACAGAAGGCATAGTATTAGGACATCGTATCTCTAGCCAAGGCATTGAAGTACACAAAGCTAAAGTGGAAATCATTGAAAAATTACCTCCACCGAGAAATATGAAGGGCTTTCGTAGCTTTCTTAGGCATGCGGGGTTTTACCAAAGAATTATTAGAGATTTCTCGAATATTGCAAAACCCTTATGCTCATTGCTGAAATAGAATAAAAAATTCTTCTTTGACGATGCATGTCTGGATGCATTCATTCAATTGAAGAACCAGCTAGTAAATACGCCCATTGTCGTTGCACCAGATTGGTCTCAACCTTTTGAAGTTATGTATGATGCAAGCGACTTTGTTGTGGGTGCTGTTTTAAGACAACATAAAGGAAAATTATTTCATGCCATCTATTATGCTAGCAAAACTCTTACAGAGGCTCAAATCAATTATACCACTACAGAGAAAGAATTGTTGGCTGTAGTATTTGTTTTTGCCAAGTTTTGTTCTTGTCTTGTTAGCGTAAAGGTTATTGTATTTACTAATCACTCAACGTTGAGATATCTTTTTGCGAAGAAGGATACAAAACCAAGACTAATACGTTGGATCTTACTATTACAAGGATTTGACATCGAGATAAAAGACCGCAAGGGTTCAGAGAATCAAGTTGCAGACCATCTGCCTCGATTGGAAGTTAGTAGCAAAGATGGAAACATACTTTAAATTGCAGACGCATTCCCAGATGAGAAGTTATTTGTTGTAAATGCAACCCCTTGGTATGCGGATTTGGTTAATTATCTAATTTGTGGATAACTCCTATTGGGTGTCATGGGCCATCAAAAAGAAAGATTTCTTCATAAAGTAGTGAAGTATCATTGGAACGAGTCATATTTATTCAATGTATACAATGACAATATCATTTGGCGTTGTGTTCTAGAAGATGAGATGCTTTCAATCCTGAATCACTGTAACGATGCCCCTTATAGAGGTCATTTCTGTGGCAAGTGAACTGCCGCTAAGGTTCTCCAATCAGGCTTCTATTGGCCTTCATTATTCAAAGACGCCAACAATTTTATGAATCAATGCGATAGGTGTCAGTGAATTGGTTCTATATCCAGATGCAATGAAATGTTACAACAACAAATCATGGAGGTTGAATTGTTCGATGTTTGGGGTATGGATTTTATAGGACCATTTCCAAGTTCATTTGGAAATCTTTATATATTAGTAGCTATTAACTACGTCTCGAAGTGGGTTGAAGCTGTTGCAGTCCCAAAGGATGATGTAAAGACAGTACTTAATTTTTTTTACAAGTATATACTCATCTACTTTGGCACAGCGAAGGCATTGATTAGTGATCAAGGTACACCCTTTCATTGTAACCAAGTGACAGATGCTCTCAAGAGATATGGAGATAATCATAAAATGGCTACCACTTATCATCCGCAAACTAATGGATAAGCCAAAGTATCAAATCAAAAAATTACAAACATTCTTGAGAAGGTTGTGAACCTTTCGAGGAAATATTGGTCTTCCAAACTAGATGACGCTTTATGGGCACTGTAGACAGTATACAAAACTCCATAAGGGATGTCACCGTATCAATTAGTTTTTGAGAAAGTATGTCACTTGTCAATTGAACTGGAGCACAAAGCAATGTGGGCAATTAAGCAAGTGAACATGGATTATAAAGCTACTGGAAAGAAAGACTGTTGCATATCATTGAACCAAAGGAGATTGGGTGAAATGCCTATGAAAATGCGATAATTTATAAAGAAAAGACCAAACAATGGCATGACAGAATTGTTTTCTAGCAACAATCTATCTCGGGCCAGTAAGTTTTATTATTCAATTCTAGACTGAAGTTGCACTTGATTAAATTTCACTCTCGTTGGTCTGGACCTTTCGAAGTTGTTAAAGTATTTACTCATGGTGTAGTCACAATATAACAGCCCGATTTTCGAACTAGTCAGAATAGTGGTCTCGAGACCACAAATTCGAAGTCAAAAAAATTATTTTATTGTTATTTTAGAGTCATATCATGTTTATAATAGTGCATGAAAAATTTGATGAGTTAATTTTGACGTTTGTGAGCCCAATTGTGAAAAAGGACCAAATCGCATAAAGTGCAAAAGTCTTAAATTGATAGCTAAGGGTGTTAAATTCCCATGAATCATAAACTGAGGGTATTTAAAGGGAAAATAGACCCTTAGATAAATGATATCTGGCCATAGGGGACAAAAGGAAGAGAAATGGTCAAAATTAGGTGAGTTGGTGACCTATTTTCACTATAATAAAAATAAAATAAGGAGAAAAAAATATCATCTTTTTCTCACCTTCTTCACCATCAAAATTACCAGAAAAAATAGGGGTTTTGAAAGCTTGAAATTTTCAGCCACTTAGTTCCCTCACAAGTAAGTGATTTTGATAATTTTTCTTAATGATTTTTACATTTTTCGGACCTTTGTAACATGAGCTTTCAAATGAAGGGACTATTTTGCAAAATGGATGAAAGTATAAAGTTTGAACATGAGTGTGTTCATGTTGTTTTCTGAAATTTTATGCAAGAATATGAGTTATGGTAGTGAAATAAACAACTTTTGTGAAGAGATTTCGCATGAAAACCCTAAAAGGGACCATTTTGCATAAGTTGTAAAATAGTTTAAAAATGTGTGAAATAATGAGAACTGTGGGCTTCTCCTAGTATGAAAAGTATTTGTCTAGGCTTGATTAATGAGAAAATGTGATAAAAATTAATTTTCGGACCTAAGGGTAAAATGGTCATTTTGTGAAAGTCTAGGGACAAAATGGTCAATTTGCCCAATTATGGATTTTTGAGTGTTTAGATTTATATGCTGATGAAATGAATGAATTGCTATCATTTTAGATCGATAACTACAAAATTCAGGCCTAGACCGGGGAAAAGTGAAGCAAGAGGACTAAGCCGAACTAGACGTCTACATTTTGTAATCCGAGGTATGTTGTATGTGAATAATATAACTACATTGTTATTATCTGTGTTTGAATTGATATAGCACAAATTGCTTGTTTGTGGGAATGATTGTGTATGATGAACATTGAGATAGTATAACTCCCGTTTGAACCTTAGGAAATAAATTGGATATTCATCCCATGGCATTCGGGTCATTTGTGTGCTAGTGTAAGACATGTTTGGGACATGTATCAGCCTCAAAATGTAAGCCAGTGTAAGACATGTCTAGGACATGCATCGGCTACAAGATGTGCCAGTGTAAAACTATGTCCGGGACATGGCATCGGCCCAGATATGTGAGAGCTAGTGTAAGACCATGTCTGGGACATAACATCAGCCTCGATTTCAATAGTCACTGTAAGACCATGTCTGGGACATGGCATCGGCATTATAACCTATGTTTGAGGCTTAATGAATATTCGATAGCTTTCCAAATGGTTCAACGATGAGAGATATAGTTTAAGTTAAACAAGAAAAGTATAACCATATCTGATAGCTTTCCAAATGGTTCAACGATGAGAGATATAGTATAAGTTAAACAAGAAAAGTATAACCATGTTGTGAGTAGTACAGGTTCCTATTTGAAATGTACGAGATATGAGCTCAATGTATGCTATGTGAATTATATTGGATAATGATGAGTAAGTTGTGCTTATGCCTACTTTTGTATTATGAGCATGATGATGAATGGTAAAGTTGTTGTCATATTTATTTGCATGGGACTTACTAAGCTTTATGCTTACTCCCTCTCTTTTCCATTTTCTTATAATGCTACCTAATTAGCTCGAGGATCATCGAACGTCGGAGGCATCGATCACACTATCAATCGAAGCACTTGGTATAGTTGGTTTTATTATTTTGAATATGGCATGTATAGGGCTTAGACCTTTGAAGTTGGTGTCATGTTAATTTGGCCAAACATGTGATAACCCGAATTAGGGCCTAACCGAAATAGTGGTTTCAGGACCACAAAATCTAAGATAGAAATAATTATTTTATGATTATTTTGAGGTCTATGATATGATTCCATGATTGTGTGAAAATTTCGTGAAGAAATTTTATGCATAAAGTGCTTAATTTGAAGTTAGGGACTAAATTGAATAAGTTGCAAAACCTGCATTCTAGAAGTTTCTAGTATGAAATTGTTTTGAAATATTAATTAGGAGGTCTTAAATAGAAATTTGACCAATTTTTAAGTTTATGGACAAAAATTGGACATGGATGGAATTTTTGAAAGTTTAGTAAGGAAGGGCATTTTGGTCATTTGGATATTAAATGAAATAAAATGGGAAAAATAACACAAAAATGATCATCTTCTCCATAAGTTGCTGCTGAATTTTGCTCTCCACCATAGCTAGGGTTTCAACACTTTTAAGCCTTGATTGTAAGTGATTTCTATGCCCGTTTTTAATGTTCTTTATATTTTTGAAATCCTCGTAGCTCGGTTTACCTATTTCTACCAATATTTTGAGCTAGGGTTTATATTTAAAATTTTACCCATGGATGACATGTATGAATTTTGATGTTTTATGGTAGAATAGAAGTTTGAGATTGTGTTAAACAACTTTTGCTAAGTGATTTTTCGTAAAAACGAGTAAAATGACATAATCGGTAAAAATACCTAATATTCATAAGTACATGTTAGAGTGTGAATTTGATGTTGCTATAGAAGGGAAAAATGATCAGCATGTCATAAAATATAAGAAAATAGGATGAGGTTTAATTTACGAGGCTTGGGGTAAAAGTGTAAATATGTAAAAGTTTAGGGACAAAATGGTAATTTTGCCAAAGTTCGTACTAGGGGCTGTTTTGATGAATGTGTGTATTAAATAAATTAATTTGGTATTATAGATCAAGAGAAAAGAGATTCGAGTCGAGATCGGGGGAAAAATAAAGTTTACAAGGAATAGGCTCGACTATTCTCATTTTGTATCGAGGTAAGTTCATATGTAAATATTGTAATATAACCGTTATTTTAAATCATTTAATGCTATTTATACGATATTATGATTGTTATCATGCAATTCTATGCTTTGTGGTCATTGTTGGACAACATGCAAAAATTTTATGAATTATGTGAAAAATGTGAAAGGAGTACGAACGAGGAAAGTCCCGTTGAACCTTAGGAATACACTAGGATATTTGGGCATCCGAGTTCGTTGAGTTGAGTCCGAGTTCACTTATGGATCTGAATGTCCGAGCTCATTGAGTTGAGTCCGAGTTCACTTATGGATGCGAACGCCCGAGCTCGTTGAGTTGAGTCCGAGTTCGCTTATGGCCGGGTTACATGGTAGCTTGGTTACATATGTGGCACTTATGTGCAAACTTTCCATGTATCTGAGTTATATTCCGATGTGTTCAACGGGTAAAATTCTAGTGAAATGGAAGAATACTCAAAATGCAAGTGACGTATTGGTAAGTGTTGTGGAATGGGCACTTTGGACAGGTATGTACTTAACCCTCGGGTTGAGACTTGATACGACAACAATAATATGGTAAGATGATGAATGATGAATAGAAATGTGATACATGTTTTGGTGATATTATGCTAATGTTGGTTGGTATAATTGCTTTGTTGAGTTATTTGTTATTTGCATGTGGACTTACTAAGCATCTATGCTTACTCCCTCCTTTTCATTCTTTGTAGTTTTGACAAGTCAATTTGGAGATCGGGATGGTTGGAGGCACGCTCACACTATCATTGGACAATCGCGGTATAATAACTTGAATTTTTTGGAAATATGGCATGTATAGCATTCCAATCATTTTATGTGTATAATCTTATGACATGGCTATGGATGGAATGGAAATGTTTGAGAATGATTAGCTATTGGAATGGCTAATCAAGTTTATATATGATAACATGTATGCTTTATGTATTAACTAAACCATGAAAATCCTTGGAAAGGTAAAATTTGCCACAAAACAGAATCAGACAGCAGTAGTGACGTGAATTTTAAAAATCACTAAAAATAGTCGAAATGGAATTAAATGATGGATAAGTTATGGAATTGAATTGTGATGAGTCTATTTTCATATGGAAGAAACTAAACAGGTAAATGAGTTATATTTTATGAGATATTTAAGTTTTGGTGGAATAGGGTCAGAGCGATCTCTGAATCCCCTGTTCTGACTTTATAAATTCACCATAAATTTTACAAAAACAATTAAGAGTTTTAAATTACATTCATGAAATCCTTATTGATTCTAGTTTTATGAGAAACAAACAGCATAGTCATTGAAACTCTGTACATGGAGATATCAGATTCGTAATACACAGGGGTTAGAGTAGCCAAACCTTGAAACAGGGGAGATTTTAACTAATAAACTGTACTAATTGGCCTAACCAAAAATTCTATAAAAACAATTAGTAAGTAGATATATGAGTCTAGTTTCAAGGAAAATTTACGGAATTGGATTTCGAGTTTCGTAACTCGAGATATGAATTTTTTAGCGACTGTGATGCAGTTGGCCAACTTGTCTGGAAATTCTAAAATAAATTGTTTGAGCTGTTTAATTAATGAATTAAGTCTGTTAACATCTCGTGCTCGACTCCGGCGATGGTCTCGGGTACGGGGGCGTTAAAAAACGTGTTGGCTTGGGATAAATCTCTTCATTTTGTATTAAGCCTTGGAATAATGGCTAATGTTCATTATCGATATATGCAAATGATGATGTTTTCATGAATGAGATAATACCTCGTGTGGCTAATTATACCTTGTATTTTTTAATGGATGTTATATTGTGTTTTAGGGTGGCAAAGCGGCTTGGTAAATAGCCCTATATTGTCCACACAGGTAAACACACGGGCGTGTGCCTTGCCCGTGTGTGACACATGGCCAGCCCCATGGGCGTGTTGTTCGGTCTTGTGTCTCCTGTACGTAAAATTTACAAGTCAGAATGCATGGTAGTAAACACACGGGTAGAGACACGGCCGTGTGTCTCAACCATGTAGAGGACACGGCCTCTGGCCACGAGTGTGTGCCTCGGTCGTGTGCCCAAATTGGATGCTGGCGTCAGAAACATAATGTCAAGGTTTTTAGACACGGGTGGTGTGAGGGACACGGGCCATGGACACGGGCGGGTGGTAGGCCGTGTGAAAACCCCTGTAGGTTCGAATTTAGAATTTAATTCACACGGGTATGGGACACGGCGTGTCCTTAGATGCTTAGGCCGTGTGTGCCACACGGGCCATCAGTACGGCCATGTTATAAGGATCACACGGGCGTGCTACCCTTCTAGACGGTCGTGTGCCCTGTTTCAAGAATCATTTTTATTAAATCGATTTAAGGACCTGAGTTGGTTTCGAATGGGTTTCAATGAAGGTTTGAGGCTTCGTAAGTCCACTTTAAAGAGTTTTAATCAAGGTTAGAAAAGTTTTAAAGTTGATCAAGTCTTGGTGACTTAGAAATGATTATATGCATGTGGTTAAGTATGTTAATGCCTCGTGCCCAGTCCCGGCCTTAGACTCGGGTAAAGGGTGCTACATTTAGTGGTATCAAAGCATGGTTAGTCGATTCTAGGACTAACCTAGCGTGAGCATGAGTCTAGCTATACATGCCATAACTGTATATTGATAGTGTGACGACTCCTGACGATTAAAAATTGTATTTTCATATAGTAAATGGATCCTGATAAAGCTACGGCGGATGACGTAGAGAGTAACACGCCGGCTCCCGCTGAAAGGACCTCGCCAGTTGAGAGTGAGCCCGTGACTATGGGCCAAGACGGAGGGGCTAGAGAAGCCTACCTCTGAATGATGGATGAATGGTACACGGAGTTCGTTCGTGCGAATCCGAACACTCCACCTCCCCCACCTCCTCCGATTCCTCAATATGCTTCTGTAGCTCTGCAGTGAGCGGACGTGTTTAGGAGAGAGAAGCCTCTGGTAGACAAGATTCAGAAACAAGGGGCTGAGGAATTTTGGGCCAACCTGGATGATGACCCGGAGAGAGCAGAGTTTTGGTTGGAGAATACCATTAGGGTATTTGACGAACTATCGTGCACACCTAAAGAGTGTGTGAAGTGTACGGTGTCACTTCTACGTGACTTGGCCTATCAATGGTGGAATACTCTCGTGTCTGTTGTACCGAGAGAGAGAGTAACTTGAGAATTCTTCCAGGAAGAGTTTCGAAAGAAGTATATTAGCCAGAGGTTCGTAGACCAAAGGAGGAAGGAATTTCTAGAGTTGAAGCAAGGCAGTAAAACAGTGACGGAATATGAACGTGAGTTCGTGAAACTCAGCAAGTATGCGCGAGAATGCATGTCCTCAGAAGTCACTATGTGTAAGAGGTTTGAGGATGGCCTTAATAAAGATATCTGAGTATTTGTGGGCATTTTTAAGTTAAGGGAATTTGTGGTACTCGTTGAGAGGGCATGTAAAACAGAAGAGTTGGTTAAAGAAATGAGAAAGGCGACTATTGAGTCGCGTGATTCAATGAAAATATAGATGGGGAAATTGCATCAGTCCTCATCTAAGAAATCTAAGGAACTCACTGCCCGATCGAATGCTTCGGTGAGGTTCTCGAATAGAAATAAGAACTAGCAGAACACGGCTTCTAGAGCCCAGACCACTTCTGTCGCTAGTGTCGACAATGCTCAGCCAAGTAAACCAGAATGTATACAATGCGGTAGGCGTCATTTTGGCGAGTGTCGAGGTAATGAAAGAGGGTGCTTCAAATTTGGGTCAGTAGACCACTTCATCTGAGACTGGCCCGAGCTTTATGACAAGGAGAAAAACCATGATGTGAGAGCAAGTAGTGCTCCTTTGAGGGATAGACCACAAAAGAACCCTGTAATCGGGGCTACCAGTAGAGGTACGCCAAGAGATGCTGCAGTGAGGTCCGAGGGCAGAGCACTTGCGAAGACTTATGATCATGATGATTTGAAGTGTGATAAGTTTTAAAATTTATTTATAATTGACCATTCTTGAAACTAACTATTATCACAACAAAGGCAAGCACACCTTATCGAGCAGTAGTATAGTTTATGGCAAGACCGGAGTGTCGAACCCAAAGGAACCAAAAGTACTAGTATTAACTTTCTTTTTATTATCTAGCCTAAAAATAAAGGGTTTGTTTTATCTAAACTAATTATTAAACTAAGAATGTATAGAAAGTAAATTAGGGAAATAACTTTTGGGAAAACTGAATGATTTGGACAATACTTAAGGGAAGAAATCCACCTAGACTTCACTTGTTATTGACTCTGAATCAGACGATTTATTCACTTGACTTGATCCGTAGAAATCCCTAATTTATATTATTATCTCTTTCGAGACGTCTAACCCTAGGTTGATTAATAAAATCTCTTTCTAATTAACTCCCTAGTGTTGCATTAACTCGATCTATGGATTCCCTTATTAGGTTTCACCCTAATCCGGCAAAATCTTGTCACCCTATATCTAGGCATGCAATCAACTCCGCTTAATTATGTTAGATCTACTCTTAGATAGGGACTTTTGCTCCTCTGAATAAGCACATCAATGCTTGAATCAATATCCTAGAATATTAAAGCAAGAGTTAAGAATTAAGAATAAGTCAAATATTTATCATACAATTTAGATAATAATAACAAGATCCATCTTAGGTTTCATTCCCTCTTAGGTATTTAGGGGTTTTAATTCATACTTATGAAAGAAAACATCTCAAAAGAATAATGATAACAAAACATAAAGAAAACCCAAGAACTCTTGAAGGGAATTGAAGGGAGATCTTTAGTCTTGAAGGTGAATCCGTCTTCTGAGATGGATCAATCGGCTTTCTTCAAGTAATTTCCTACCTTCTACTCCGTGTCTCCCTTCTAAGTGCCTCCTCAAGTGTTTAAATAGGCTTTAGAATGCCTAAAATCCCTCAAGAGTGGCCTTTTCCGAATAGAACTAAACTTGGGCTCGATAGGGACACGCCCATGTGACACGCCCGTGTGCGATTTCTTCAATCCGTGTTCAAGGCTGTTACATAGGCATGGGCGTGTGGTCTACTCGTGTAAGTCATGCTTCGATCCTACCAAATGGACACGACCGTATGGCTTACCCGTGTGAGGAAGTCCAGGCCATGTTGATTTCTCATGTTGGTTTTTTTTCTCTGTTTTCGGCCCGTTTCTCACTCTTTTTACTCTCCTATGCTCACCTAAGTATAAAACATGAAATTAAAGGATTAGGAGCATCGAATTCACCAAATCTAAGAATAATTCATCCAAAAATATGCTAAGCATGAGGTAAAAATATGTATAAATTATGGTTTATCAAATACCCCCACACTTAAGCGTTTGCTTGTTCTCAAGCTAAATTCTTCTCAACTTATAATTCCTATCAATAATATCTCAAAATAAACCATAAGTAATCACATATTGAGAATTCAACTAGAAGAACGTCAAAGTTTCAAATATTCCAAGTTGAGCATTTTATCACGAAAACATAGGTGTCTCCCCCCATCTAAGTGATTACCTTTGATTCAAAATATCACAAAGTTCAACCTCCTCACTAAAGATTCACTCAAATCACTCGAGGTGTTTAAGGACAAGAAATTTAGCACTCAACAGTCAATATGAAAAGTTATTACCATAGGCTTACGTGAAAATCAAATCTCCACCACTATAAATTGAGATGATACATCAATCAAAAGGTCTTTTAGAGGGTTGTAACTTGGCTTTCGTTAGGGGGTGTGGTTCACAAGCTGAAAAAGATGGTTAGAATCGAGAGTGAATTGAAAATTTACCTAACTAGAAAAATACTACAACTTGATAAATTACATTTCTAATTAGAAAATCCTAGAATTTAGCTTTTCTTCATGGGATAAGGAATTTAAATACTTAAGCTCAAAAACAAAGAATTACTACTAATATGTATGTATGTATGGATGTTTTTTTTGTAAGGACAAGTCAAATAACATAGGCTAGCTATCAAAAATAAAACATAGCTAAGCAATTTATTCAAATCAAATCTCGACAAAAATAGGGATCAAATTAATTTAGGGGATTTCAACAATAATGGGTTATGGGTTAATATTGAGGGTAAATCAATTATGGCTTGTTAGGCTCAAAGGGGTTTACTAAGGGTTAATTATGATGGTAGGATTTTATGGAGTAAGTGGGTTAAACCTAAGTGCCTTTATCATCTCGACACATCAAATCAATGGTGTGGTCTTGACATGTATAATCAAGCAAGTTCTAGAATAACAGATCAATATTGACGTACTCAAAGCAACAATAAAAGTGAGCATGAAAGAATTAATAGATGCTCTAAAGGCTCAAGATCTCACAAAAATTATGGCTTTTTGATGTTTAAACCTGTGAACTTCAGCTCAAGATAATACCTAAACTTGGGGAAACAACCTAAAAATTTTTAATTCTCAAAAATCAACTTATCATGCTTGGTTCTCTAATTCCTTAAAGTTTAAACAATCAATGCATAAATGCCTATGTTTTAATTCAAGACATATTAATAAAAATCATAAATTAATCAAAATTCATTCTAATGATTATATGAGAAAATTATTTGAGAACAAGACAAAATTCAAGGATTTTCTGATAATGATATAAATGACCCCCCACACTTAAGATGTACATTGTCCTCAATGTACAATGATAGATATACTGAAAAATACAGATATATAATCATAAGATAGGGAGAGATGTGAAACTTTCTAAATGATGAATGGACTCATTGAATTGTAGTTATGGAGAATAATCGGCTAAGGCAATGATGAGAGTGGAGGAGGATACTCTGGTGGTGGTAAAGGTTCATTAATCCATAAGTCCTGCACCAAAAGAATATTATATCTGGTAGTAGCTATGGTCGTGGTCAAGCAGGACATGGCAGTCGTTGAGAACCTTTTCTAGTGGAGTTTCAAGGTCCTAAGTAATGATGAGCTTTGGACCTCTTTATAACTGTGATAAAATCAAGAACTTCTTTTAGGAAATATAAAGAAGCATAATTACTTGTAAAGAAATAGCCGAATAAAAATTATAAAATCTCAAGATAAAATAAAAATAGTATTATAGGGAAATAAAATGTAATTTCAAAATATAAATAAAGATAAAAATAAAATAAAATAAAGTAAAATAAATAATAGGTGTTTATAAAGAAATTGGGGCACACGGCTGTGGGGCATGCCCGTGTGCCCTTATTTCAGCCCGTGTGTTTTGTGGCTTTCGAAATTGGGCGCATTGGTGCACACCGCCATGTTGCACGTCTGTGTCATTCTTCGTTCGCTTTTCCCATGCCCGTGTTGTTTTGACAGGCTCGACCACGGTCGGTGGGCACGGTCGTGTCGCACGCCCGAGTTAATTTGGCAAGATTACCCACGACCATGTCACACGGCCGTGGCAACTTATCTAATCCCGTGTTGGGGAAACGTTTTTACTCTATTTTCACACGACCATATTGTACTGATGTGTTGCCTCCCGTGGTATGGACACGGCCTAAGGCATGCCCGTGTGCCTGGCTGTGTGGTTCTAGAAATCCTATGTTTAGTGACTCAGTTAGTGAATTAAATGTTAAAACTAAAATTTAAATAAGTTAAAACCGTTAGTGCTCAGGTTTCCTCCTGAGAAGCGCTTATTTATAGTCTAAGCTCGACTCTACCTTGTGGGTATATTTAGGTAACTTTGTGGAGCCGTAGCTCCTCTTTATCGTCTTTGAAATTCTCACCATTATAAAGTTTGAGACGATGTCCATTTACCTTAAAAGTGCCTTGTGATGGATGACTTACCTCTACTGTGCCATATGGAAACACAGTTTGGACTACGAAAGGACCTGACCATCGTGATTTAAGCTTTCTAGGAAACAATTTAAGCCTCGAGTTGTATAACAGGACAAGATCTCCAACTTCAAATTGCCTTCGTTGCTTCAAACGAGCGTCGTGGCAGCACTTCGTTGCTTCCTTGTATAGGCGCGAATTTTCATATGCATTGACTCACCACTCATCTAACTCGTTCAGCTGCATCAACCTGTTTTCACCTGCAAGTTTGGATCAAGGTTTATAGCCTAGAATGCCTTGTGTTCTAACTCAAACGGTAGATGACAACTTTTTCCGTAAACAAGTTTATAAGGGGATGTTCTTATGGGGGTTTTAAAAGCAGTTCTATAAGCCCATAAAGCATCATCTACTTTCATCACCCAGTCTTTCCTGTTTGACTCTACTGTCTTTTCTAGAATACATTTGAGCTCTCACTTTGCTACTTCGACTTGTCCACTAGTCTGAGGATGATAAGGGGTAGCTGTTCTGTGGTTAACTCCGTATTTCTTAAGGGTCTTATCGAATTGGGCGTTACAAAAATGAGTACCTTTATCACTGATAATTGTTCTAGGGGTTCCAAATTGAGAGAAGAGTTTCTTAAGGAATCGTACTACCACTCTAGCATCATTAGTAGGTAAAGCTTGGGCTTCCACCCATTTAGACGTATAATCAACGGCTACTAATATGTATTTATTCTCGAATGAGCTGGGGAATGGACTCATGAAGTCGATACCCCAAACGTCAAATATTTCACATGAGAGCATATATGTTTGAGGCATTTTATCGCGTTTGGATATATTACCTGTCCGTTGGCATTTGTCATAAGAAGTAACATACCTGTTGTCGTCTTTGAATAGAGTGGGCCAATAAAAACCTGATTCGAAGATTTTATGTGCGTTCTTATTTCCACTATAATTTCCTCCAGTCGGTCCTGAGTGGCAATGTTCCAATATTTCCAAAGCTTCTGTCCTTGTATGCATCTCCTAATGATTTGATCTGCACATATACGGAAAAGAAAAGGGTCTTCCCAAAAGTATTTTTTCACATCAGTGAAGAATCGCTTCTTTTGCTAATGTGTCAACCCTTTTGGGATAATGTTAGCGGCTAAAAAAATTTACAATATCTGCAAACCAAGGTACCTCAGAATCAGATATAGCAAAAAAAATTTCTTCAGGGAATGAATCATTTATTTCAACGTCATCTGGCTCTTTGGTACTAGAGTTTTCATGCCTGGAGAGATGGTCAGCCGCGAGATTTTCAACTCCTTTCTTATCCTTAATCTCCAAGTTAAATTCCTGCAATAATAAGATCCATCGAATGAGTCGAGATTTTGCATCAATTTTAGTCAAAAGGTAGCGAAGAGCGGAATGGTCAGTATAAACGACAACTTTAGACAATATTAGATATGACTTAAATTTATCGAATGCGAAAACCACAGCTAGCAGCTCTTTCTCCGTGCCGGTGTGGTTTTCTTGTGCAGCTGTCAAAGTTCTACTAGCATAATAGATAGGTTTAAAATGTTTATCTCTTGGCTGTCCCAAAACTGCACCTATTGCAAAATCACTCACATCGCATATTAGTTCAAAAGGTGAATTCCAATCAAGTGCAATTATAATTGGAGCTTTAGTCAGTTTATCCTTTAAAGTATTAAATGCTTCTAAACACTCCTGATTGAAATTAAAAGGCACATCTTTTTCTAGTAATTTAGTCAAAGGCTTAGCTATTTTAGAAAAGTTTTTAATAAATCTTCTATAAAACCAAGCTTGTCCTAAAAAGCTTTTAATAGCCTTAACCAAATTAGAGGGAGGTAGTTTTTCAATGGTTTCAATTTTAGATTTATCAACCTTAATCCCTCTACTAGAAATTTTATGTCCTAATACAATACCTTCTTGAACCATAAAGTGACATTTTTTCCAATGAAGCACAAGCTTTGTTCCCCCACATCTTATTAACACTCATTTTAAATTTTTAAGGCAAAAATGGAAAGAGTTACCGAAAATCGAGAAATCATCCATAAATACCTCCATGACATCTTCTACGAGTTTGTCAAAAATGGCAATCATGAAACGCTGAAAAGTAGCAGGAGCATTACATAATCCGAAAGGAATTTTAGGATAAGCAAACATACTGTATGGACATGTAAATGTCGTCTTTTCTTGATCTTCAAGAGCTATTGGGATTTGAAAATAGCCAGAGAGTCCGTCTAAAAAGCAGTAGTACATATGCCTCGACAATCTTTCCAACATTTGGTCAATGAATAGAAGGGGGAAGTGATCTTTTCTTGTGGCATCATTTAGTTTCCTATAATCAATGCAAACTCTCCAACCTCTGACTGTCCTTGTTGGGATTAATTCATTCTTCTCATTGGCTACCATAGTCATGCTTCCTTTCTTAGGAACAACCTGCACTGGACTTACCCAAGAACTGTCAGAAATAGGATAAATAATTTCAGCATCTAGGAGTTTAATTACCTCAGCTTTAAAAACTTCCTTCATGTTGGGGTTCAGTCGTCTTTGGGCTTACACGCATGGCTTATATTCATCTTCCATTAAAATTTTGTGGGTGCAAAAAGAAGGGCTGATTCCTTTAATGTCAGAAATTTTCCAAGCTATGGCCCTTTTATGCTCTCTTAAGACTTGGAGTAATTTCTCTTTCTCTTTGGGTTGCAAGTTAGACACAATAATTACTGGTAATGTAGAGTTATTTCCAAGGAATGCATATTCCAAGTGATTCGGCAATTGTTTAAGTTCTAGTTTGGGAGGTTCTTCAATAGAGGATTTTTGCTTAGGTTCATCATTTACCTTAATAACGTCATATTCTGCTGGTCTTGGGGAGGGTTCATTGGGATTCAACTCAATCCCTATCTCAGAATTATCATCCCTCTCCTCTCCTTGGGCAAGACACAGTTCCAACGTGTCCTTATGTGTGATTTCCTGAAAAGAATCTATACTGGCATGATCAATAGAGTCAAGAAAATAACATGAGTCATCCTGTTCCCTAGAAAATCTCATGGCATAATAAATTTTAAATATAATCTCTTTGTCACCTACTCTAAGTACCAATTTACCATCACCCACATCAATAACAGCCCTAGCAGTGGCTAAAAATGGACGACCTAAGATTAAAGGCACTTCAACATCCTCATCCATGTCAAGCACAACGAAATCAACAGGGAATATAAATTTATTGACTTTTACAAGTACATCCTCTATAATTCCCCAAGGATATTTAACAGATGTATCAGCTAATTGAATACTCATCCTAGTGGGTTTAGGTTCCCCAAGACCAAGTTGTTTAAACATTTTATATGGCATCAAATTAATGCTAGCGCCTAAATCAGCTAGTGCCTTATCAACATTCAAACTACCAATTAAGCAGGGAATAGTAAAACTTCCTGGATCTTTTAGTTTGGTTGGTGGTTTATTCTGGAGTATGGCTGAGCATTCCTCATTAAGCTCCACTATAGATAGGTCTTCAAATTTCCTTTTGTTTGTTAGAAGCTCCTTTAAAAATTTTGCATATGTAGGCATCTGTGATATAACTTCAACAAAAGGTAAGTTAATATACATATGTAGGCTTCCGTCGGCTTTGTCCTCATAACTTGCCATTGATAGTTATTCACTGACATCTCCTCAATAAATTTGTGAGCAGCTTCAGGTGTTTTGTTATTCAGAGTTCCATCGGCGGCTGTGTCGATAAGTTGCCTCGTTGAGGGGTTCACACCGTTGTAGAACGTCTGAACTTGTAGCCAAAGTGGTAACCCATGGTAAGGGCACCTTCTTAAAAGATCCTTGTATCTCTCCCATGCATAATAGAGTGTTTCTAGATCCATCTGCACAAAAGAAGAGATATCATTCCTCAACTTAGCCGTTTTTACCTGCGAAAAATATTTTAGTAAAAACTTTTTGGTCATTTGTTCCCAAGTAGTGATTGACTCTCGTGGTAACGAGTTCAACCACTGTTTAGCCTTATTTCTTAATGAGAAAGGGAATAACCGAAGGCGAATGGCATAATAAAAAAGGCCATTAATTTTAAAAGTATCGCAAAACTCCAAAAAACTCGCCAAGTGATTGTTTGGGTCCTCATCCTACAAACCATCAAACTGAACAAACTGCTGTATCATTTGAATTGTGTTAGGTTTCAGTTCAAAATTATTTGTAGCAATAGCAATTCTAACTATACTTGACTCAGTTCCTGTTAAATTAGGTTTAGCATAATCATAAATAGTGCGTGGAGTAGGATTCTGATTTATTGGATCAGCAGCAATCGCAGGAGGTAGTGGATTGTCTTGATTTTAAGCCATCTCCTCGGTTGTGGTGTGAATGTCATCCTCTTGCTCTTACTCTGTGTATCTTAGGCTTCGCCTTATTTCTCTTCAATTTCTACGAGATGTGTGATTTATCTCACTATCAAAAAGTAATGGTCCTGACGAGTTTCTTTTAGTCATGCACTATAAAAACCTGCCAGAAGCAAATAAATGAAAAATTAGAAAAGAAAATAAAAATTTAAATTGTAATAAAAATAAAATGGCTAAAGTAATAAAAATCGAGTGTTCTTAATATCTTAGTTCCCCGGCAACAGCGCCAAAAACTTGATCGTGATGATTTGAAGTGTGATAAGTTTTAAAATTTATTTATAATTGACTGTTCTTGAAACTAACTATTATCACGACAAAGGCAAGCGCACCTTATCGAACAGTAGTATAGTTTATGGCAAGACCAAAGTGTCGAACATAAAGGAACCAAGAGTACTAGTATTAACTTTCTTTTTATTATCTAGCTTAAAAATAAAGGGTTTGTTTTATCTAAACTAATTACTAAACTAAGAATGCACAGAAATTAAATTGGGGAAATAACTTTTGAGAAAACTAAATGATTTGGACAATACCTAAGGGAAAAAATCCACCTAGACTTCACTTGTTATTTACTCTGAATCAGACGATTTATTCACTTGACTTGATCTGTAGAAATCCCTAATTTATATTATTATCTCTCTCGAGACTAACAACGTCTAACCCTAGGTTGATTAATTGAAATCTCTTTCTAATTAACTCCCTAGTGTTGCATTTACTCGATCTATGAATTCCCTTATTGGGTTTCACCCTAATTTGACAAAATCTTATCACCCTTTCTCTAGGGTGCAATCAACTCCGCTTGATTATGTTAGATCTACTCTTAGACAGGGACTTTTTCTCCTCTGAATAAGCATATCAATGCTTGAATCAATATCCTGGAATATTAAAGCAAGATTTAAGAATTCATAATTAAGAACAAGTCAAATATTTATCATACAATTCAGATAATAATAAAAGATCCGTCTTAGGTTTCATTCCCCTTAGTTATTTAAGGGGTTTAGTTCATATTTATGAAAGAAAACATCTCAAAAGAAAAATGATAACAAAACATAAAGAAAACCCAAGAACTCTAGAAGGGAATTGAAGGGAGATTTTCAGTCTTGAAGGTGAATCCGGCTTCTGAAATGGATCAATTGGCTTTCTTCATGTAATTTCCTGCCTCCTACTCCATGTCTCCCTTCTAAGTGCCTCCTCAGGTGTTTAAATAGACTTTAGAATGCCTAAAAGCCTCAAGAGTGGCCTTTTCCGAATAGAACTAAACTTGGGCTCGACAGGGACATGCCCTTGTGCTATTTCTTCAATCCGTGTTCAAGGCTGTTACATAGGCACGGACGTGTGGTCTACCCGTGCAAGTCATGCTTCGATTCTGCCAAATGGACACGGCTGTGTGGCTTGCCCGTGTGAGGAAGTCCAGGTCGTGCGATTTCTCATGTTGGTCCATTTTCTCCATTTTCAGCCCGTTTCTCGCTCGTTTTACTCTCCTTTGCTCACTTAAGTATAAAACATGAAATTAAAGGATTAGGAGCATCGAATTCACCAAATCTAAGGATAATTCATCCAAAAATATGCTAAGCATGAAGTAAAAATATGTATAAATTATGGTTTATCAACTTATGCCATTCGTGCCCGTGAAGAGGCAGAGTCTCCCGACGTGATCAAGGTTACCTTCTCTATCCATGATATGTCTGTTGTTGGTTTAATTGACCTAGGGTCTACCCACTCTTATATTTGCATGAAATTGATATCCCATATGAACATGCTAGTAGAGTCCACTAAATTTGTGGTGAAAGTGTCCAACCCTTTAGGTAGACATGTTCTAGTAGACCAAGTGTGTAGAAATTTTCCTTTGACAATTAGAGATCATTATTTTCTGGCTACCTTGATGTTATTGCCGTTTAATGAATTTGATGTAATCCTTGGGATAGATTGGTTAACTTCTCATGGTGTTGTAGTGGACTGTGGGAGAAAAGTGATTGATTTGAAATGTGAAGACGAGAATATTTTTCGGGATGGGCCAGATGAATTGGATAACTTGCCCGTGATAATATCGTCTTTGACTGCTGAGAAGTATTTGAGGAAGGGATATAAGGCTTATCTCGCTTCTGTGCTGAATACTCAAGTTTCTGAGTCGAAGATTGAATCTATACCAGTGGTTTGTCAATTTATAGATGTGTTTCTGGAAGAGTTGCTAGGAGTACCTCCAACTAGGGAAGTTGAATTTGCTATCAAGTTGGTTCCTGGTACAGCACCAATCTCGATCACTTCGTATAAGATGGCTCTGATGTAATTGAAAGAGTTGAAGGTATAGTTGCAAGAGTTAATGAATAAGGGCTTTGCGAGATCGAGCTATTCACCATGGAGTGCCCCGGTACTTTTTGTGAAAAAAGAAGAAGGGTCGATGAGGTTATGTATCGACTATAGACAACTCAACAAGGTAGCTGTGAAGAACAAGTATCCTTTGCTAAGGATCAATAATTTGTTTGATCAGTTGAAGGGAGCCACCGTGTTTTCTAAGAGTATTTGAGGTCTGGCTACTATCAGCTAAGGGTTAAAGAGCAAGCTGTATCAAAAAATACGTTTCAGATGAGGTATGAGCACTATGAGTTTCTTGTTATGCCCTTCGATTTAACAAATGCTCCTGCGGTGTTTATGGATTTGATGAACCGCATTTTTCGGTCGTATTTGGAAAATTTGTGGTTGTCTTTATCAACGACATATTGATTTACTCACGTGATGAGAGTGAGCACGCGGAACATCTGAGAACTATTTTACAAACCTTGAGAGATAAGAAATTATATGCCAAATTCAGTAAGAGTGAATTATGGCCTAAAAAGGTCAGATTTCTATGAGATATTGTGGAGGGTGACAGGATCAGAGTTGGCCCAAGCAAGATCTCGGCTATTGTTGAATGGAAACAGCAGAGGAATGTGTCAGAGGTTCGAAGCTTTTTGGGTTTTGCCGGATATTATAGACGGTTTGTAAATGGATTTTCTATGATAACTACTCCGATGACAAGGTTGCTACAAAAAGATGTGAAGTTTGAATGGACAGAAAAGTGCCAACAGAGTTTCGAGAAATTAAAGGCTTTGTTGACCGAAGCACCAGTGTTAGTGCAACTGGAGTCGAGCAAAGGATTTGTGATATATAGCGACGCCTCTTTGAATGGTTTGCAGTGCATGCTTATGCAAGAAGGTAAGATTATAGCTTACGCTTCAAGATAGCTGAAGCCTCGTGAGAAAAACTACCCGACGCATGATCTAGAGTTGGCTGCCATCGTGTTCGCATTGAAAATTTGGAGATACCATTTGTATGGCGAGAAATGTTGAGTATTTACCAATCAAAAAAGCCTCAAGTATTTGATGACTCAAAAGGAGTTGAATCCATGGCAACAAAGGTGGCTAGAGCTAATAAAGGATTATGAGTTGATAATTGACTATCACCCGGGAAAGGCGAATGTAGTCGTCGATGCTTTGAGTATAAAGTCACTACTTGTTTTGAGGGCCATGAATACTCAGTTGACTGTGTCTAATGATGGTTCGGTTCTAACAGAGTTGAGAGCTAGGCCGACATTTCATCAAGAGATTTGTGAAGCTCAAAAAGGTGATAAGGAATTGCAAGCTAAAATGGCTCAGTACGAGACAGAAAAATGAATCCAAATTTTGTATTGATACCGATGGATGTATAATGTTCAAATATAGAGTTTCTGGACCCAAGGACAATGAGCTTATACAGAAGATTCTACGAGAGGTACATAATGGTTGTTTGTCCATCCACCCGGGTAGTGGAAAAATGTACAATGACTTGAAGAAAATGTATTGGTAGTCGAGAATGAAAAGAGACATTTCAGAGTTCGTTTCCAAGTGTCTTGTATGTCAGCAAGTGAAGGCCAAACACCAAGTACCTTCGAGTCTACTTCAGCCTATCACAGTCCCCGAGTGGCAGTGGGATCAGATTAATATGGATTTCTTACAGGTTTGCCATTAACCCCGAAGAAAAAGGATGTTGTTTAGGTTATTGTGGATAGGCTAACAAAGTCGCCACATTTTATACCAGTGCGTACCAACTACTGCCTTGAGAGATTGGTTGACTTGTATGTTTCTAAGATTGTGAGATTACACGGGGTACCCTTATCGATTATTTCAGATAGGGACCTGAGATTTACCTCGAGATTTTGAAAAAAGTTACAAGAGGCTTTAGGTACAAAGTTGAGTTTTAGCACGGCATTTCACCCACAAACCGACTGTCAGTCAGAAAGAGTGATTCAGATTTTAGAAGACATGCTGCGGTGCTGTGTTCTCGAGTTTCAAAGTAGTTGGGAAAGGTACTTACCATTGTTTGAATTTGCCTACAACAATAGTTATCAGTCAAGTTTGAAGATGGTGCCTTATGAGGCTTTACATGGGCAAAATTGTCAAACGCCCTTATATTGGACCGAACTCAGATAGAGTCAGATTCACAGGGTCAATTTAGTCAAGGAGACTGCAGAGAAAGTTAAAGTGATTCGCGACTGTTTGAAGATCGCTTCAAATAGGTAAAAATCCTATACAAATTTAAAATGGAAAGAGATCAAATTTCAAGTTGGTGATCGAGTGTTTTTTAAGGTATCCCCGTAGAGGAAAGTTCTCAAATTTGGTAGAAGAGGTAAGCTGAGTCCTCGTTTCATAGGACCTTATAAGGTTACCAAAAAAGTAGGGTCGATTGCCTATCGATTTGCTTTACCATCAGAATTGGAAAAGATTCAAGACGTGTTTCATGTGTCCATGCTACGCCAATATAGATCAGACCCTTCGCATGTGATTGGGCCAACAGAGGTTGAGATTCATCCGGACTTGACTTATAGCGAAGAGCTGGTCAAGATTTTGGCTCAAGAAGTCAAACAGTTGAGGAATAAGCGTATAGCACTCGTGAAATATTTTTGGCATAGACATGGCGTCAAGGAAGCCACATGGGAACCCGAGGAGACTATGAGACATCAATACCCGAACTTATTAACCGATAAGATTTTCAGGGACGAAAATCCCTAATGGGAGAGAAATGTAATGGCCCGATTTTGGGACTAGTCAAAATAGTGGTATTAGGACCACAAATCTGAAGTCGAGAAAATTATTTTGTTGTTATTTTAGAGTCATAGTATGTTTATATTAGTGCATGAAAAATTTGATGAGTTAATTTTGACGTTTGTGAGCCCAATTGTGAAAAAGGACTAAATCGCATAAAGTGCAAAAGTCTTAAATTGATAGCTAAGGGTGTTAAATTGCCATGAATCATAAATTTTGGGTCTTTAAAGGGAAAATAGACCCTTAGATAAATGATAGCCAGCCATAGGGGACAAAAGGAAGAGAAATGGTCAAAATGAGGCGAGTTGGTGACCTATTTTGACTAGAATAAAACTAAAATAAGGAGAAAAATATATCATCTTTTTCTCACTGAAATACCAGAAAAAATAGGGGTTTTGAAAGCTTGAAATTCTCAGCCACTTATTTCCCTCACAAGTAAGTGATTTTGATGATTTTTCTTGATGATTTTTACATTTTTGGAACCCTTGTAACATGAGCTTTCAAATGAGGAGACTATTTTGCAAAATGGTTGAAAGTATAAGGTTTTATCATGAGTGTGATCATGTTATTTTCTGATATTTTGTGAAAGAGTATGAGTTATGGTAGTGAAATAAATAACTTTTGTGAAAAGATTTCTCGTAAAACCCAAAAAGGGACTATTTTGCACAAGTTGTAAAATAGTTGATAAATGTATGAAATAATAAGAATTGTGGGCTGCTCCCAGTATGAAAAGTATTCTACTAGGCTTGATTAAGAGAAAATGTGATAAAAATTAATTTTCGAACCTAAGGGTAAAATGGTCATTTTGTGAAAGTTTGGGGACAAAATGGTCAATTTGCCCAATTATGGATTTTTGAGTGTTTAGATTTATATGCTGATGAAAGGAATGAGTTGCTATCATTTTAGATCAAGAAATACAAAATTCGGGCATAGACCGGGGAAAAGCAAAGCAAGTAGACTAAGCTGAGCTAGACGTCTACATTTTGTAATCCGAGGTAAGTTGTATGTGAATAATACAACTACATTGTTATTATATTTGTGTAAATTGATATAGCATAAATTGCTTGTTTGGGGGAATGACTGTGCATGATGAACATTGAGATAGTAGAACTCTCATTTGAACCCTAGGAAAGAAATTGGATATTCATGCCATTGCATTTGGGTCATTTGTGTGCTAGTGTAAGACATGTCTGGGACATGCATCAACCTCAGAATGTAATCTAGTGCAAGACATGTCAGGGACATGAATCAGCCTCGGAATGTAAGCCAGTGTAAGACATGTCTGGGACATGCATCGGTTACAAGATGTGCCAGTGTAAGACCATGTCTAGGACATGGCATCGGCCCGGATATGTGAGAGCTAGTGTAAAACCATGTCTGGGACATAGCATCGGCCTCAATTTCAATAGTCAGTGTAAGACCATGTCTGGGAAATGGCATCGGCATTATAACCTATGTTTGAGGCTTAATGAATATCCGATAGCTTTCCAAATAGTTCAACGATGAGAGATATAGTTTAAGCCAAACAAGAAAAGTATAACCATGTTGTGAGTAGTACAGGTTCCTATTTGAAATGTACGAGATATGAGCTTAATGTATGCTATGTGAATTGTATTGGATAGTGAAGGGTAAGTTGTGCTTATGCCTACTTTTGGATTATGAGCATGACGATGAATGGTAAAGTTGTTGTCATATTTATTTGCATGCGACTTACTAAGCTTTATGCTTACTCCCTCTCATTTTCATTTTCTTATAGTGTCGCCTAATTAGCTTGAGGATCATCGGACATCAGAAGCATTGATCACACTATCAACCGAAGCACTTGGTATGGTTGGTTTTATTATTTTGAATATGGCATGTATAGGGCTTAGACCTTTGAAGTTGGTGTCATGTTAATTTGGCCAAATGTGTTGGCTTGGGATGAATCCCTTCATTTTACATTAAGCCTTGGAATAATGGCTAATGTTCATTATTGATATATGCAAATGATGATATTTTCATGAATAAGATAATGCCTTGTGTGGCTGATTATACCTTGTATTTTTTTAATGGATGTTGTTATATTGTGTTTCAGGGTGGCAAATGGGCTCGATATATAGCCCTATATTGTCCACACGAGTGTGTGTCTTGGCCATGTGTGACGCACGGCCAGCCCTATGGACGTGTTATCCGGTCGTGTTCCCCTGCACGTAAAATTTACAAGTCAGAATACATAGTAGTAAACACACGGGCAGAGACACGATCGTGTGTCTCAGCCATGTGGAGGGCACGGCCTCTGACCACGAGCGTGTGCCCTAAATTGGATGCTGACATCAGAAACAGAATGTCAAGGTTTTTAGACACGAGCTAAGACACAGACGTGTCATGGCCGTGTGAGGGACACTGGCCATGGACACGGGCGTGTGACAGGCTGTGTGAAAACCCCTATAGGTTCTAATTTATAATTTAATTCGCATGGGTATAGGACACGGGCGTGTCCCTAGATGCTTAAGTTGTGTGTGCCACACGGGCCATCAGCACGGCCATGTTATAAGGATCACATGGGCGTGTTACCCTTCCACACGGGCGTGTGCCCTATTTCAAGAATCATTTTTATTAAATCGATTTAAGGACCTGGGTTGGTTCTGAATGGGTTTCAATGAAAGTTTGAGGCCTCGTAGGTCCAGTTTAAAGAGTTTTAATCAAGGTTAGAAAAGTTTTAAAGTTGATCAAGTATTCGTGACTTAGAAATGATTATATGCATGTGGCTAAGTATGGTAATGCCTCGTACCCAGTCCTGGTCTTGGACTCGGGTAAGGGGTGCTGCACGGAATTAGAGATTTAAATGATGGATACCAATTCAAAGTGAATGGTCAACGATTGAAACATTATCTTGGGAATATTAATCACAAGCAGGCAGAGACCATTAAATTGGTCAAAAAAATTTACTTTTTAGCGAATTTACCAGTATGTTATTTTATTTTATTTTTGTTCAAGTCTGTTTTATTGTCAACACACTTGATCAAAAGAAAAAAATAAGGATAGATCAGAAATTTCAGGTCTCACCATTTGATCAAAAGCAACCTAACCGTCTGATCTATCTAAGCAGGTACAATTCTCATCGGACGTAGTTATTCCCACTAGCTTTATATCCCTTCACAAAAATGACATCTTTCCATCTTCTTTTTTCACTCACTGTAAACCCCTATTCACTGTGCTAGCTATAAAACACCTAAGCAGACATTTTTATTCACTTTCTCTTCCCCAAGTTCGTACTTTTACACCTTTAAACCATTTTCACTCCACGGAATAAGAAAAATATGGCAAAAATGAGAGGATCAGTCAAAAAAGTCACCAAGCCTGTTGAAGAACACTCATCCTCTACAAGTGCAGTTCATGAGTCGAAATCATCCATGCCAACGAAAAAAAGAGTCGATGATCTTTTTAACGAAAGTAGCCAAAGACCGATTTGAAAACAACATCTTAAGGCAAAACTTCCACCCGGAACAGGGCATTCTCCTTTCGCAACAGCAAGATTTGGGCAAACAAGTATCCCAAACCATTTCTAAGTTGAAGTGTGTGACTTTCTACACGCATCCTGGAAGTTATTCTCCTTCATTGGTACCTAAGTTTTACATTAACCTTTATGACCATGAGTTGGAGTTTACCTCTGTTCAAGAAAATTTAATCCCATGGAATGTTACCAAAATCAATGAGCTGTACAACACTAAGGTGGATGTTGATGAACACTCCAAATTTATTAAAGATATCATAGTCGAAAAAAGAGACCTATTGGTGAAGGATTTATGTGTCAAATGAGCATTGTGGATGGGTTCACATCAAAAGAATTATACGATGCACCGCCCCTTCTTGACACTGCAGAGTAAAATCTGTTTTCATTTTGTCAACTACTGGTTACTGCCCTCTACTCACAGCACCACAGTCAACCTTGATAGAATATGCTTGAAGCATTCAATTTTCAAGTCAAAAAGATTGATGTCTGTGAAATACTCCACCAAGAAATTGCTGATTGCGCCGCAAGGCAAAATGGAATTTTGGTTTTCCCATCATTTGTGATCTATTGTGCTAGCAGAAAGGGACCGTGCCCCATGATGATGATGAGATCTTAGATAATAAGGGCCCAATCAATGAAGCCTCTATTGAAAGAATAACTCGTGGAAAAGATATGCCAACTATGAAGGAAGTAGAAAACAACAAAACAATGAATGACAAAACCGAAGTAGAAAGCAAAGGAATAAACTTGACTACCGAAACATCATTATTGCATAAAATGAAGGATATCGAGAAGTTGGCAAATTTCATTAGCAATAACTAGATCGGGCTTGTCACTACAATAGAGGATATGGGCAGATCACAAAATTTGTTTTACACTTATACTAGGGCCTATAACAATTCTATGTAGCCAATTACTTCAGTTAAGCCTGACCCTACTCCCAAATTTTCAAGTGTTCCACCGATTAACCTAGAGTATGAACCCTCCTCCGATGAGTGCATGCGACAGACTAATAGACTGGTCGAGGGTGACTTCATTTTTGGTCAAGAAGCACCTGCTAATAAGAACGAAGTTGATGTAGAAGAGGAGGACGTCCGTGTCGAATTTATGAATGAGAAAGCTGAGGAAGACAATACTGCGATAGAAGCTGCTGAAAAGAATTTGTTGAGGACATTGTCATTGCATCCGAGTTTTTTGATGTAACTAAAGATAATCTAGAGCAAGATGGAGCTAGACCGGCGAAAGCTAAAGAGGTAACAAGGGAGAATCACCACAACTCGTTGGCCATAGTGGTCTATACTAGACCACGCAAGGTGACCTCTCCTACACAGGAAGCAGCCAATGATATCAGGCCAACGCCAAAAATTGAGGAGCAATTCACGGATCGTACGAAGCCCAAAGAAAAGAAGAGGAAGCAGTCCAAAGATAAAAAAACACAAGAAGGTGGAGAATAAGAGAAAGAAGAAACATCATGCAGCCACATTGACGGTCGAGGAAAACTGAGTTAGTTTATTTTAAGTTTTAATTGCAGTATTTATGTATTGCATGTAGCTGTAATTCTAAAATTTTTTTAGTGCACATTGTCGTTGCATTTTTATTATTATTGCATTTTAATGTTAGTGCATTGGGGATAATGCAAACCTCAAGTTTGGGGGAACGCATATGTGTTTTGAGAATACACCCAAATTTCAAAAAAAAATTGAAACATGCAAGGGTTATTTGTGGTTAATGCAAACGTGTTTGAAAATTTTTGTTACATTAAATGCTTAATTCTTGAATCATGTGAACTATCAATGAATAGGTTGGATAAATTTGACTGAATGTTGTATCTTCAATTCTTTGATGAATGATTTAGGTTGCATTAGTAATGGATGACTAGTAGCATTCCTTGAATCTTGAATGAATCTGCCTTTTACAGCTACTCAAATGGATATATAGTTATGAATAAGAGACATTCCAAAGTGGGTGTATTGTGAAATGTTAAAGGGGGAACACTACAATGCAAGCATTGGAAAAATGAATATGGCCAAAAGAGAAACAAATATTGTACAATAAATGTTGTAGAATTTA